>NC_134358.1:171044597-171143113 GCF_048569485.1 Anomaloglossus baeobatrachus
CGCTGCAGCCATGTTGGGGGAGGGTCCCCAGAGCAGCACAGGCCTGGGGAGGGCGGCCACCGGCAGATCAGACCGCCCCACTGCACACTGATTGGAGCGATTGCGCGTCATAGCACGATCGCTCCAATCAGTGCTGCAGGGGCTGGGGGCGGCATGTTTGAGGTCCACCTATGATATGCTGCAGCAGCTGCGGCATCTCATAGCTGGATCTCACAGGATCGCACTAATTCGGGCATTATTTTTGCCGAAATTAGTGCGATCGATGTGGTTGGCGGTTCAGATTTGAACAGCCAATCACATCGATCGTCGATAGGGGGTGGCGATGCCACCCCCCCTGGGGTCAAGCAAAGGTCCCCTGCTGTAAGAAACAGCAGGGGACATCATTTGAAAGCCGTTGCTATGGCCACGGCAATCAAATGAAGTTTAGGCCGTAAAATTACGTCCCTGGTCGTTAAGTCACGTTAAAATAGGACGTAATTTTACGGCCCGCGGTCGTGAAGGGGTTAAAGGGCCACTTTTGAATTTTAGGATTGCTACTTCCACTAGGTGGCACTAGAGTTAGTCTCCTTCCTCCCTAAAGAGACAATTTGAATATAGTTTGGGGGTAGCGGAAACCCTGGAGATCACGATTTAGGCCATTTTTTTCCATTCATGTGATCAACGGTGCACACCGGAGAATCATGATCATGTTGCAAAAAATGGAAGCGCCGGTAAAAAATTATTTATCTCCCACCTGGCATGATCAAAGATGTCAGATGGGAGATAAATGTCCTCCCTTGGTCCCCCGGTGTGGCTAAGTGCCCCCACCCCCGGTTCACCTCCCCCTCACAATCACCTAATATGGCTGCTGCAAGTGTTGCGCGCCCACCCTTCTCCTCTGATTTTTGCCTGTAAGGGATGGGACATTATATATGTGTTTTACCTTTTTCTTTCTATCCATCCTTGCTTTTTAGGATATGTGCCCATGATGAGGGTTTGCAGTGTTTTGGACGCAGAGGGTTTATGCTGCATCCAAAATGCTGCATTGTGCAGTACAAGCGCAGTGGAAGGATTTTTAGAAATTTCCTGCCCACTGCACTTCTTTTCTCTGCAGCATAAACTGATCTGCGGCGTGGCGTGGCCCGAGCTTCAGCATGTCATTTGTTTGCTGCGGAGACTAGAGTGTTCTCCACGGGGAGAATAGAGCTAAAGTCCGCGGCGGCCAGAACCCTGATCATTGGCATGTGCAACTGAGTTCTCCTGCGGACAACACTTAAATCTCCGCAGGAGGGCTGGCACTGATTCCTAGACTCAGTGTTGCTGAGTGAAATTTGCTGCCACAGCAATATTTTTGCGAAGCACCTGTGGATTCAAAATGCTTACTATACTCATAAATAAAATCCTTGATTGGTCTAGTTTCCAAAATGGGGTCACTTGTGGGGGGTTTCTGCTGTATAAGGTACCCTAGGGCTCTGCAAATGTGAGATGGTGCCCGCAATTTATTTAAACGTTTCCAAAACTCAAATAGTGTTCCTTTCATTCCAAGCCCTTTTGTTTATCCAAACAAAAGTTTTTGACCACATGTGGGGGTATCCCTGAACTCATAAGAAATTAGATAAACTGTGGGGTCCACTTTTTTGGTTTTGCCTCTTGAAAAAGTGATAAATTTGGTGCTAAAGCAACAATTTTGTGAAAAAAGGAAATTTCTTTGTCGCTCCATTGGGAGACCCAGACAATTGGGTGTATAGCTTCTGCCTCTGGAGGCCACACAAAGTATTACACTTTTAAAAAAGTGTAACCCCTCCCCTCTGCCTATACACCCTCCCGTGGACCATGGGCTCCTCAGTTTTATTCTTTGTGTGGAAGGAGGAAGGTCCCGGCCTTCATGGCACGGTCTCAGGATCACAGAGCTCTGGCCGCGGACGCTTTGGTCCAGGATTGGTCGCAGTTTCAACTGCCGTATGTGTTTCCCCCTCTGGCGATGCTGCCCAGGGTACTACGCAAAATCCGGTCCGAGTGCCGTCGCGCCATTCTCGTCGCTCCAGACTGGCCGAGGAGGTCGTGGTATCCGGATCTGTGGCATCTCACGGTGGGTCAACCGTGGGCACTTCCAGACCGCCCAGACTTTCTGTCCCAAGGCCCGTTTTTCCATCTGAATTCTGTGGCCCTCAACCTGACTGTGTGGCCATTGAGTCCTGGCTCCTAGCGTCTTCAGGGTTATCTCAGGATGTAATTGCCACCATGACACAAGCCAGGAAACCAACGTCCGCCAAGATCTATCACAGGACTTGGCAAATCTTCTTATCCTGGTGCTCTGATAACGGTTTTTCTCCATGGCCGTTTGCCGTACCCACATTTCTTTCATTCCTACAATCTGGAATGGATATGGGTTTGTCCCTCGGCTCTCTCAAGGGCCAAGTGTCGGCGCTCTCCGTGTTTTTTCAAACGCGGCTAGCCAGACTTCCGCAGGTCCGCACGTTCCTGCAGGGGGTTTGCCACATGGTCCCACCTTACAAACGTCCGTTGGAACCTTGGGATCTTAACAGGGTCCTGGCGGCTCTTCAAAAGCCGCCTTTTGAGCCGTTGCGGGATGTCTCTCTCTCCCGTCTTTCTCAGAAGGTGGCCTTCCTGGTTGCAGTCACATCTCTTCGGAGAGTGTCTGAGCTTGCAGCGCTGTCATGCAAATCTCCTTTCCTGGTTTTCCACCAGGATGAGGTGGTTCTGCGTCCTGTCCCGGAATTCCTTCCCAAGGTGGTATCCCCTTTTCATCTATATCAGGATATCTCCTTGCCTTCCTTTTGCCCTAATCCAATTCACCAGTGTGAGAAGGATTTGCACTCTTTGGATCTAGTGAGAGCACTCCGGGTCTACGTGTCTCGCACGGCGCCCCTGCGCCGTTCAGACGCGCTCTTTGTCCTTGTCGCTGGCCAGCGTAAGGGCTCTCAGGCCTCCAAGTCCACCTTGGCTAGGTGGATCAAGAAACCGATTCTCGAGGCCTACCGTACTTTTGGGCTTCCGCTCCCTTCAGGGTTGAAAGCCCATTCTACCAGAGCTGTAGGTGCGTCCTGGGCATTGCGGCACCGGGCGACGGCTCAGCAGGTGTCAGGCGGCTACGTGGTCTAGCCTGCACACTTTCACGAAGCACTATCAAGTGCATACCTATGCTTCGGCAGACGCCAGTCTAGGTAGGCGAGTCCTCCAGGCGGCGGTTGCCCACCTGTAAGAGGGGGCCGTTTTCGGCTCTTTTTATTGGGGTATTGCTTTACCCACCCAGGGACTGCTCTTGGACGTCCCAATTGTCTGGGTCTCCCAATGGAGCGACAAAGAAAAAGGGAATTTTGTTTACTTACCGTAAATTCCTTTTCTTCTAGCTCCTATTGGGAGACCCAGCACCCGCCCCTGTGCCCTTCGGGCTGGTTGTTCTTTTGTGTACACATGTTGTTGATGTTGATTTGTTCTTTTGGTTCATGGTCTTCAGTTCTCCGAACATCCTTCGGATTGAATTTACCCTAGACCAATTTATAAGTTTTCTCCTTCCTGCTTTTGCACCAAACTGAGGAGCCCGTGGTCCACGGGAGGGTGTATAGGCAGAGGGGAGGGGTTACACTTTTTTAAAAGTGTAATACTTTGTGTGGCCTCCAGAGGCAGAAGCTATACACCCAATTGGCTGGGTCTCCCAATAGGAGGTAGAAGAAAAGGAATTTACGGTAAGTAAACAAAATTCCCTTTTTTCAATATAACGACCTAATATTATCAAATTCTTTTGAAGTACCTGAATATTTAAAATGCTCATTATACCCCTGAATAAAATTCTTGAAGGATCTAGTTTCCAGAATGGGGTCACTTGTGGGGGAGCTCCATTGTTAAGGTACCTAAAACAGTTGATTTCTACGTGAGGTCTCAGCATACTCAGCAGAAATTACACGATAAATTAAAAAAAAAACAACTATCTGGTTGCAGTAACAATTTTAGGTAGAAATGTATTATTTTTATTTTCACAGCTCAACGTTATAAACTTCAGTGAAACACTTGGGGGTTCAAGGTGCTCACCAAACATCTAGATACATTTCTTGAGTGGTCTAATTTCCTAAAAAGGATTACTTCTGGGGGGTTTCTGTTGTTTAGGTACCTTTTTAGGGGCCCCACAAATTTAACATGGTACCTGCAATCTATTTCAGCCAAATTTGCTTTCCAAAATTCAAATATTGCTCCTTTTGTACCGAGCCCTCCCATTTGTCCAAACAGAACTTACTGACTACATGTGGGGTATCACCACGCTCATATGAAAGTGGGTAACAAACTGTGGGGTCCATTTTTTGGCGTTACTTCTTGAAAAAGGGAGCTATTTGGTGCTAAATCAACATTTTTGTGAAAACAAATGAACATTTTCAATGGACTAATATTAACAAATTCTGTGAAGTATCTGTGGGTTCAAAATGCTCACATTACTCATAGTTAAAATCCTTGAGGGGTCTAGTTTCCAGAACTGGGTCACTTGTGGAAGGTTTCTGCTTTTTAGGGGCTTTGCAAATTCAACACTGTGCCAGCAATCTATTGCAGCCAAATTTGTGTTCCAAAATTCAAATACTGCTCTTTCTGTTGCGAGTCCTCCCATTTGACCAAACAGAGAAACAGAGATTTCTGACCACTTGGGGTGTTAGCGCGCTCAGGAAAAACTGATGAACAAATTTTGAGGTCCACTTTGATGTGTTGTTCTTCTAAAAGTGAATAAATTGGGTCTAGAGCAACATTTTTAAGTAAATTGCAATTTATTTTTCTTTTTTTCCATTTCATATTGTTTTAGTTCCTGTGAAGCACCTGAAGTGTTAATAAAATTCCTCGATATGGTTTTGAGTACTTTTTTTAGTTTTTAGAATGGTGTCACTTTTGGGTATTTTCTATCACCTAGGCCTCTCAGTCACTGCCAAAAGGGTTAAACAAAGAGATATATTTCATATTCTATAAAGGAGGGAAAAATCTAATTTTATACAGCAAAATCTTTCTCATAAGAGTTATATTTAGTTATATTGAAACTTAAATCCATTTTTAACTTTCTTACAGGTTCACATATCTGAAAAATCAAAGGTGCCTAAACTCCTTAAACTTGGAGACCTCAATAATGACATGCAAACTTTGTATATTAATTCTGCTGCTGACAGCTTTGAGTTTAAAGCTGTTGTTGAGAGAGAAGGTGTGGTAGAAGGAATCATGCGTTACCATCCATTTCTGTACAATAGAGAGACTTACCCAGATGACCCAAACTTCTTATCAAGTAAGTGAATTTTTTGTTCTGTACAGTTGTTTTCACAGTTAACAATTAACCATACCTTAGTGTTTCAATTATCCCCTATAGGCCCTGCAAATATAGATGAGCGAACTCTGTTTTCGAACTGAACACCAACTAAAAAACACAGGGCTCGGGCTCGGAGTTTGAATACTTTATGTGCGAACTTAACTTGTATGAGCAACGCTGTGTTCAGGTGCACTTGGTGCTCAGCCCTGTGCGAGATGCTTGCAACTGGCACTGGGGGTAACAACAACGTGCTTGGATGTAGTGTGCCACATTAAAAAACAAAACAAAGTTTGAAAAAGCCTACGCCCGAAAGTGATCTGCTTATAGCTGGCTGTATGTGGGTGTAGACTCAAACTGCAAATCAGTGTTTTTGGACCTCATCAGGCAAGGTTCGGTCGCAAAGGGGTTCAGTTCATTTGCAGCCTGCGAACTGAACCTCCATAGGTTCGCTCATCTCTACTTGCAAAGTCATTCTTGTATTTTTTTTTTTTATGTGTTTTAAAAAAACCTGTAAAAATCATAAAATAAAGAATAGAAAATGAAGCTAAAAAATCTAATTAATATATAATGTATGTAAAAGATAACACTACACACATTTATCGCCGTGTCTGTAACAACCCGATCTATAAAACTGTCAACTAGTTAACCCCTTCAGTGAACACTGTCAAAAATAAAAAATGTTGCAAAAACATTTCATCATGCAGCTGACTAAAAATGTGGGATAAAACGCGATCAAAAAGTCATATATAAATAAATGGTACCATTAAAAACATCTTTTACTGCAAAAATAAAAGCTGCTTTACAGCTCCGTCAGCGAGAAAATAAAAACCTCTATAGCTCTCAGAATACAGCAATGCAAAAAAAAAGTTTTTTTCTATAAAATAGTTTTATGGTATAAAAGTGGCAAAACATATAAATGTGGTATTGCTGTATTCATACTGCTCCAAGAGTAAAGCCATCTTATCACTTTTGCGACATAGTGGATGGCGTAAAAAACAAACAAAAAAAAATCCTGAATTGCTTTTTCTCATTGATATTGATTCTGCCTCGCAAAAAACGAAATAGAAAGTGATCAAAAAATATGTGGCCCGAGGGGGCGTGGCCAGCAGCATATCGAGAAGGAAGCACAGTAGTGAGTCTCCGGTGCATACTGATCCCATACAGCAGCACACAGAGTTATTTAGCAGCAGCTCGAGACCCGATTGTCAGTGGAAGAAGTCAGGAGAGAGGAGCCATGAAAGAGCAGCGGAGCGGCAGGGGCAAAGGAAGGAAAAGCCCCATCAAACTCACCCAGTTTTACCCTGCAGCAGAGGGCACTCAAAATGGTGCCAGAAAGCACAAGCAAAATGTGGCAGTGCTGAAATCCACAACTCCATGCAGGCTGGGAGAGGTAGGAGACATCATGCAGGGGACAGCAGAAGGGAAACATGGAGGGAGCAGCCCCTATAACCGCAGGGAAGAAGAACAGGACTGGGATACACTCAGGGAGCACATGGGCCAGGAGGAGAGGGACCAGGGGGAGGACCCAGTAATCCAGCCCCAGGCTTCCTCTCCTGCAAGAGGCCTGAAAGATACTGTCAAGGTCAGAATGACGATGATGATGAGACTCAAAGGATCTCTTGATATCCGGCTGCTGCTTCTAATTAAAATGTCATGGGTGCACACGAGAATGAGAAATAACTGCACAGCAAGTCAGTTACATCTATCTCCATGACGGGCTCTTAACCAAGTGTGTTCTTTATTGTTTGAAAGAGACTCTAGACCAAACAGTAAGGGGGTGTGAACAAAAGTTTTAGTCCAATCAAGTATCGTAAGTCAGGGCTTCATGACGTAGAGAGATCTACATATTCTCCGTTGATTGGTCAGTCTAGGATCCAGGAATTTCTCTTTGTCCATCTGTCTTGGGTGTAAACCAGGAAATGGTGGCCATATTCAAGCTATACATATATATCCTAGTATATACTGAGTTTAAGGAAAATACACTGAATATGCAATATACATATATACATGTTAATAAGAAACAAAAGCATTCACAAATATGTGTGTTAGTTCACATCTACTGAACTATATAACTGAGTCTATGAAATGGCTGAATTAAGTATTTTTGGATACTCAATTCTTTATCCTCAACAGTCCCCCCTAAAGACTTACTTCTGCCATTTCTAAATTCTAAGGGTACTGTGTTCCCTTAGGAAGAGAGGTAGAAAGATATGTTGAAAAACCTGCCTAACTGAACGTTGAAACATGGGCGGAAAGGGGAAAGGGGTTTTCTTCACCGGTTTGAGACCAAGGACTCCTAGGCGAGTCCTCACCCTTTGTAGTTGGACTTTCCCATGTCTCAAGGTTCTCTAAGTCCTCTCTTCTAACTGTTCTGGCAAGACTGGTCTAAAACTGTACAGGGTTTTCTGAAAAGGATAAGTATGAGCAGAACGCTCAGTGCAGCTCTGGTTGATTAACCCTTCTGCAATGCGAGGTGTGGATCCATAGATTTTCTGTGGTTGGATCAGCTCCTCTAGTGTTGACTCATGGCTCTTTCTCGCTTGTCCTTTAGGATCAATCAGTCTCCTGACTGGAGACCATATGCTAATAGCTCTGATTTAAGATCTGGAATTGGAGAATACACCTGTTTAGCACACTATTCAGTCAATTATATAAAAATATACATGTCTATGCTAAACCAAAAAACATCTTACATAAAGACCTGCTTATTGCAAAAAGAAAACAGAACATATACATTTTATACACCATTTACTAGTTTCCACTTTTCTATAAAATATACACTTTTTGTAAACACATTTTTCTTTACATACCACCTTCATGTGCTTCTCAACAATAATGTCGTTTTCTGCACAGGAATGCCTCTGACCAAACCTGGAGAGAAATTTACACAACACGCACAGACTTGCATACAACGTGCTCATGATATACATCTATAATCAGTTTGCAGTCTCTAAGAATGGGTAGAGCAGGTGCAGGGTGTTTCTACGGACTCTTTACAGTTTTTTCTCACTTCATTCTAAGCACTTGTCTCACAAGACTGGGTGAATCTGCCCACCTGGGTACTGAACCCGGTGTCACCAAAGCACACGCTGACAATTGTCTTTCACAGATGTTACCTGGGCCATCATTAAGAAGAGCTCTCATGGCAGAGAAAGCTTACCACCCTTTGTCCACAGACCTTCCTCAGTCAGCTGGCTCCCTGCATGTCACACTCCATTCCTTGTTGTATCGCTTGTTCCTGTAGGGATTTAAGAACACAAGGAGTAACAGAAGTCACTGACGTGACCAATGTCACCAAGGCATGGTCGGTATTGGTGAAAGACTCTCAACTCTAGGCCCGTTCACTGCTTCTTGGTCAGCTGCACCTGTGCAAGGATCTCCATCCGAATCCATCAGCTCAGATCTAGACTTTCTTTTCGGCATACCTAATTCATTTGACAACAGGAAAAAATCTACAACCTACATACACCTCTAAAGACTCTTACCCACTCCTGTTCTACCCATCAAGAGAGGCATTAATGCATCACTGTCTCCTGTATCAATAGGATCGGAGGGAGTGGTCGAATTTAGATCTACCTCATGTGGTGTAAACAGCAACATATCCAGTGCAGAATCGACCACCATCTGGTTTCATCTATAAAAACAAAAACTTAAAAATATACATTAGATCATTCTTATAACTTCATCTCTGATCATAATACAGTTAGTGGTCATCTATACCTCACATGACTGAAAATACTAAATAAATAAACAAACAAATAAATAAACAAATAAACATATAAGACAAGACTTTCCTATTTCAGTTAACAGATATACCCCATAGTAATCTAATAAACATAACCTATGGGAAACAGGTCAGCTTCAAAACCAAGGTCAACTTCAAAACCTATCTAATATGCCTGCTGCGCCCTCCAAGAAACTGGAGAATATAATTAATACCTTATTCCCCCCTTGTTTAATTGTTTATTTACCAATATGGCAAAATTCAGCATTTGTATACTGGTATTCCCTAAAAGAAAAGATAAAATAGCAGGTAATAAATTAGCCACATACTAAAAGGAACAAACACTGAAAATAACGTACATCTCACAACAATATACATTACTGGGGAATTTTAAAACTTTACAATAAACAACACTGTATCCATAAAGAAAAGAAAAACCTTTCATACTAGAAACGACTGAGACATGATGAAATGACAGCTGTGACTAGGCGACTAACTGGCAAAAAATATATGAATGGTTTAGAAATAATCGTAAAAACAGAAAAGGTGATAGAGTCACAAAATAAAAATATATTGTTCAAATAAATCGCCATTAAACACAAAACAACACAAATTATATCGCACATCCCATAAAATTTAATATTCCCTATTCAGGTATAAGCAGCAAACTAAAAATGGGAAATCCTGAACTCTAAGGGTTAAACCAAACTCACGTCACTATTGGAGAGAGACACATTCCATTCTTCTTAAAAGTGAGACAGGAAGAAGGAAAAAAACTCAACCTTTGTTATAACAAAGACGTAGCAGTGAACACATCCATTAGCAAAATCTACATTGGATACATTATACATTTTTCCTAATTCCTTTTTACAAATGGATTTGATACATTTTGACATCAGTAGGGGTAAGTCGTTTACGATTTTTGTTTTAAATTAACTAACATAATACAAAGATATATATATATTTACCTTCCTCTATTTTATTTTATGATATAATGCTGCAGGACTTTTAAAATACCAATTAATTTTATGTGAACAGATCTATTTCCACATCATTTCTGTAAAAATTTCACTTACTTATCTTTGACTTGCATTTATGGGATAACTGAGTAAACAAATATACAATTTATACTTATTCAAATATGTTAGTCATTTATACCACAGAACACCTCCCACCGGGGATGGGTGGAGAGCTTTGAACAAAGAGCCATTTCGAGGGGTGTGGCTTATGAGGTGTACTGCCATCAGTGGGTGTAGCAAGACGGCTGCCACAGGAAGTTCCAGGCACCTGACTTCCGGGTGCAGCATCCATGTTGTGACTCCCTGGGTGTACTGGGAGTGGCTGGAACTACGTAGTAAACCAGGGATACTTTTGGTGCCTGTAAATGTGCATTTCAGCATACAAAGGAGAGATATGATTAGCACCAGATATAATGACTTCTAGAGAAGAACAATAAGGCACCGCTAGAGAAAAATATTTAGTGATTCTACAAACAGCAACAGACAGTGAATGAGGTCTTTGTTCTTCATTATAAACTCACTACAGATTAATCTGAACTTCAATACATGGGTTGCAGCCTGCCATCTAGTGGTAGTCCAACGATATTACACAACTTTTTGCAATCTTTTATATTTTTTCCGTTTTTTGTAACTAGGGCGACAGCGTTCTCAGCTCCTACTAAAAAACAATCTCTTCTTGAACAGAGTATACAGTGCTCTAGCTGGATTGGCCACATCCAACTGAACCCTCTTCCCGCTTCCCTACTATGCAATAAGGACATACTGCGACGTCCAACGTACGAATACAATACCGTTCCTCGTACGTTCCTATTTTTCCGGCGTCTCACATAGCAGTGCATGAGTTAATACTCAGGGGAATACGCTGGTTCAAAACACTTTTCTCCACCACCGGAATCCCTCCCCCTCTTTCCCGTGTAAGCGGACGCACTTTTTCAGCGTCCAACACGTGGATACTAATACCGTTCTCCACGTGTTCCTATTTCCGGCTATTAACACAAGAATCGATGTATTTTATATATATATATATATAAATAAAACACTGGGGGACACGCCAATTCCCTTATCTCTCTGTTCCAAAAACAAACCAACAATTACAAAATGCTGAAAAACGCATAAACTAGTTAATTTCTCTCAAATCCAAACTAAAATAACACTTGTCTTTCTTTCAAATCATGACAACTTGCTGTAATACAAAGGCTGCAGCAACCTCCACTGACCCCTCCTCTCTCCAAAGAGCTGCGCTGTTGTAACACCCAGCGTCTGCCTCTTCACCCTCCACCCCCCTTGCTTCTTAACTAAAAGACAGCAGAGACTGAGCTGTGTAACTTGATCTCCGCTCTGCCTCAAGCAGCTGGTGGACATATAGCCCCCACCTTTTTGCTTCCTCTGAGTGTAAGAATGTAAAGATGTAGCTGCTTCAGTGGGCTTCTGCTCCCCCCCCCCTCGCATTCTTTGTTCTCAATAGAAAGACTGTCATGGATATCCCTGGGCTTAACCAGACCCCCCTTCTCCCTTTGTTCACAGCGAAGAAGAAAAAACTACAGGCAATTAACTCTCCGAGAACCAAACAGAGAAATCACAAGCTTGATTAACCATACACTTATATACAAATAAACAGCTACTCAAGAAAACACCCCATTTCTAATTACAGACAGCCGGATACTTTACAACCTACCCCTAGCCCCTATGGGAGCTGGGTCCTTCTAGCCCACCGGCGAGTGACAGGCACACCGTTAGGTCTCCGGTGCACTACCATTCTCCGGACTAGTGACCACCCACTTTCGCCAGGTGTCTCGATCCACAGGTAAAACAGCACACACAATGTATATGATGTTCTTACCGTGAAACGGAGGGTGATCAAGTCCTCGATATCGAGCAACACCTGGATACTTGTGGAGTAGCCCCAGACGTCCGGAAAGTGGAAGCTCTGACTCACTCTTCTCGGTTGCCCCACACTTGGTGCGCCAACTGTCAAGGTCAGAATGACGATGATGATGAGACTCAAAGGATCTCTTGATATCCGGCTGCTGCTTCTAATTAAAATGTCATGGGTGCACACGAGAATGAGAAATAACTGCACAGCAAGTCAGTTACATCTATCTCCATGACGGGCTCTTAACCAAGTGTGTTCTTTATTGTTTGAAAGAGACTCTAGACCAAACAGTAAGGGGGTGTGAACAAAAGTTTTAGTCCAATCAAGTATCGTAAGTCAGGGCTTCATGACGTAGAGAGATCTACATATTCTCCGTTGATTGGTCAGTCTAGGATCCAGGAATTTCTCTTTGTCCATCTGTCTTGGGTGTAAACCAGGAAATGGTGGCCATATTCAAGCTATACATATATATCCTAGTATATACTGAGTTTAAGGAAAATACACTGAATATGCAATATACATATATACATGTTAATAAGAAACAAAAGCATTCACAAATATGTGTGTTAGTTCACATCTACTGAACTATATAACTGAGTCTATGAAATGGCTGAATTAAGTATTTTTGGATACTCAATTCTTTATCCTCAACAATACCAGCAGCACTACAGAGTACAGGCATCGCAATACAAATGTTACAGCTGCAGAGCCACTCAATGAGCATACTTTGAGACAGCTTATGTCTGAAATAATGTCCACATTTAAAAAAGATATGCAAAATATGCTTAGATCTATGCAAAGGGACATTAATGCCATAGGAGAACGCACGTCTCACATAGAAGATAAGATGGCGGAGCTAACAACGGCGCACAGTGAGGTGGTGGATTCAGTTGTGTCTATAGATGAAGAGGTAGACGCACTAAAGCTCAAATAGCGGATATGGAGGACAGATCACGCCGCAACGTCGTCAGACTGAGAGGTATTTCAGAGACTGTTAAAAAAGATACTCTCAAAGAACTTTTCACTGATTATTTCTCATGCCTGATGCCGGACTCAACGCAGATGGATCTGGTTCTGGACAGAGCCCACAGGCTTCCTAAGCATCTCCCAGCCTCAATACCCAGAGATGTAATAGAATACATTTCTTCCACATCAAAGAAAAAGTGATGGAGGCAGCTCGAAACCCACCATCTCTGCCTGATCGTTTTAAAGATATATCCATATATGCAGACTTATCGGCATTCACTTTAACACGCAGAAAGGCATTCTCATCATGCACAGGGATACAAAGGGATCACAACATCCCATACAAATGGGGTTTCCCAGTAAAGCTCATAATAACTAAAGATGGGCACAAGGCATGTGGCAAGCAGCCCGGAACAAGCCTTACGACTCTGCAAGGAGTGGAATCTACCCTCTACAGTCAGGGAAGGCCTGGAAAGAAACCTACTACCACGACAAATCGCGGAGGATTGGTCCAAAGCATGAATTCTGCATGTAGAGAAAGTGTTTAAGCCGCCAGGAGCAGAGATTGAAAAACCAGAATTGAACTCCGCTAATTGATCCTTTACAGAAGAGTTCTTTGGGATTCGCTATTTGGATAAAGAGACTGAGAGCAGTAAGGCCCCTCTTTGGGAAGAAAATTCGGGACTGAAAAAGCCGGGGGTCACTTATGGCATGGACCCCATACGATATCGGGACTTGGAAATGGACCCTTTTCCTGGATTTCTTGGAAATCTTGGTTTTCTGTTTTTTTTTCTCCTTTTTTTTTTTTTTTCTTTTCTCCACACTGAGAATTTACCTGAATTTTTTCCTAAATTTTTTTTCCTTTTTTATTCTTTGTTTTATTTTTCTGTTTCTCTTTTGAACAGGCTTTTTTCTTTTTCCTGGTCTACTCCTGGGGAATATGTCAGAGCCCAGGCCAAATTTTGTTTGAGAAGTTTGGCTCCTGATACCCGATATGGGAAGCCCATAAGGGCACCCTATGTTTTCGCTCTTGAGAGCAAGGTTACTTGTGCAACAGTTACTTGTGTTTGTGTTTCTGTTTTTTGTTTTTTTTTTTATTTACAGCTGAAGAAACTTCCAGTCGGAATTGTGGGAAAGAAAGAGGGGGGTATGAAGCGACGTGGTCATACGATGGACGTGGGCATCAGTAATGTAGATGAGTATGAAATTGAGAGTGTAACAGTGTGCCCCATCAGTTCACATAAGAGAAAAGGGACAAAATATACACAGCAGAGACATTTAGCAAACAAGACAAAACATTTAGATGGGGGTTAAATTCATATTTATTAACGCCAAAGGTCTAAATTCCCCATACAAGAGGTCAACATAATGGAAAGAAGCATTGAAGAACAATGCAGACATATTGTGTGTACAGGAGACTCACTTAAACAGTGGAGATACGAGTAGATTAAAACATAAAAGATTCCCGCATGTGCTACTGGCACCAGCTGATCGGAAGAAAGGAAGGGTGACAATTGCAATAAGGGATTCGGTTGCTTTTTCTCAAACAAACCAAATTATAGATCCTCATAGACGATATATTATATTACAATGTTTAACAATATCCCATACACACTAGTAATTGCATATGCCCCTAATAAAGGACAATATACACACATTAGGAAAACAATAGTAAAAGCCAACAAAGTTAAAAAGGGCCCTCTAATACTAGTAGGGGATTTCAATGTAGCACTGTGGCCAAACATGGATTCCACATCTAGATCAAAAAAACTTAACCCTAGGCCACTTACAAAACTGTTTCACACACATGAATTATATGACGTTTGGAGATTAAAGAATCCATCCACAAGAGATTACACGTTTCTTTCACACCCGCACAATACCTACACAAGAATTGATTAATTCTAGTTGATAAAACAGTAATTCCACGAGTGTTAGCCTCAAAAATAGGAACTATCACTTGGAGTGACCACGCTCCCATCACACTGGAAATAGAGGAGAAGCATGAAATAGATAAATCTCCAATATGGAGGCGCAATACTTATATCTTGAACCACCCTACTTACGCACCACAAACGCAGCAAACCATCCAAGATTATTTTGCACAAAATGACAATAGAGAAGTATCGGACACAACCCTATGGTGTGCACACAAGGCGGTCATGAGAGGGCATTTTATAAAACAGGCCTCACATTACAAAAAAACTACGCAAATGGCAGTAACTGATATCCAAACTAAGCTGGGGAATTTACATAGATTGCATAAACAATCCTACTCACCCACTAGAGCGGCGGAGATCTCAGATCTACATAAACAGCTACATGAGCTTAATCTACACACAGACGAGCATGTCCTCAAAAAACTCAAAATTAAGTATTATTGGCAAGGAAATAAATCGGGGGAACTGTTGGCTAAACAGGTGAAAATACGTGCAGCAAAATCCCGTATCCCATACTTAACTGGCCCCAACAAGGAAAAAATAATGGACCCTCAGCAAATTGCAAACGAATTCGCTAAGTATTACGAAAACCCTATACAACTTAAAAGGAGACAAACTGACCCACCAACCAAATGACGCAGAAATAATGACATTTTTAGAATCAGTAAATCTACCAAAACTATCAATTACACAGAAGGAATTGCTCTCCCAGGCACTTACAACATTGGAAATTCATAGAGCTATAGATACCCTGACATTACACAAGGCCCCGGGACCAGATGGCATTCCAAATGACTACTATAAAAAGTATAAAAACTCAGTCTCACCATACCTGGTAAGAGTGTTCAATGAGGCCACTAAGAACAGCTCCTTTCCTGTAGAAATGCTGAATGCTCATATTATTACCCTGCCCAAACCTGGAAAGGACCCAGACACTCCAGCAAATTTTCGGCCAATCTCATTATTAAATACGGACGTCAAATTATATGCTAAAGCATTATCTCTAAGGCTCCTGCACATCCTCCCTGAGCTAATTCACTGGGACCAAGTTGGATTTGTCAAAAATAGACAGACCAGTGACGGAACCCGACGCCTTATTGACCTGATATCTTATATGAAGGTGAGTCGAACACCTTCTCTGCTCCTATCTTTGGACGCGGAGAAGGCGTTTGACAGAATCCACTGGGGATTCATGGAAAAGACGCTTTGAGGCTTTAGTTTTGAGGGATCGATCCGATCATCCATCATGGCACTATACTCTAAGCCCTTGGCCCAGGTATATTCAAATGGGTATTTGTCCTCAAGATTTAATATAACAAATGGAACGAGGCAGGGGTGCCCTCTCTCCCCCCTGATATTCGTTCTATTGCTGGAACCATTTGCTCAGGCCATAAGGAAGGAGAGAGAAATCTCCGGGATCAGTGTGGAAGCCTTGGAGAACAAGATAGGCCTATTTGCAGATGACGTCATACTATGTGTCATGAACCCTGAGGTCTCCCTACCTCATATATTTAGAATAATTACCCAATTTGGGCAAGTTAGCTACTATAAAATTAATCTGAGTAAATGCTTAATCCTTGATATGGGTATCCCACAGGCCACAAAACAGAAACTAATGGTACAGTATCCACTGACTTGGAAGGCAGACAAAATCCCATACCTTAGGGATTCAATTAACTTATCCGATCAAAAACCTGGGAAAAATAAACTATGCAAATCTATTGCAAAATATAAATAAGGAAATACAAGCATACCCCAAGGCAATGATATCCTGGTTAGGCTGGATATCAGTAGTAAAAATATTACCCCAAATCCTATATTACTTTCGCAACCTACCTATTCAAATACCACTGCACACCCTCAATAAGCTAATAATGAGTTTCATATGGAACCGACAAAAAGCGAGAGTATCGGCAAAATTCCTATTCATGCCAATAAGGTCAGGGGGGCTAGGATGCCCATGTGTACGTGCATACTACCGAGCTACTATGCTAGATCAACTGAGATACTGGTGGGATGGGAACTCCCCAAAAGCCTGGATAAAATTGGAAGCACAACTGGTGGGACATTCCTCTATGGCCTCATATATGTGGTATCTACGTTTAGCCAAAAAAGAGCAATCACCAGGTTACCTCACAATACGAGCGGGAGCAAACATTTGGTTATCACAGAAGGTGGGGCAGAGACTACTCCCCACAAGAACACATAAGCTCCCGATAACCATTATTGGTAAAATGATCCAAAATATGAATCTGGGGGAGTGGATTTAAAAAGGGATAACCAAGGTAGGAGACATCATGAATAACTTGGAGCTTAGACCGTTTGGTGACCTTGTTAGCACATTAGGGGTAAATAAGATAGACTTTTACAAATACCTCCAAATTAGACACTTATTGTCAAATGTGAAAACAAAACAACAGGAGTTGGTATCATCATATGAAAATTTGTTTGAGGTTAACAAAGACACAAAAGGGGGGATATCAAGGGCGTATGAAGCCCTGAATGACACACAAAACCCGCACTCCTTACCATATGGGAAGAGATGGGAAAAAGATTTGCAAACTCAATTCCTGGAAGAACAATGGGAGTATTCGTTTCAAATACACAAAAAATGTCCCATTGTATCAACCATTTAGAGATATCAAGGAAACTCCTATAGGTGGTATTACACGCCAGTAAGACTAAAGAAAACATACCCTCGGATCTCAGATAAATGTTGGAGGTGTAACAACCAACCGGGTTCATTGCTTCACATCTGGTGGGAGTGTGGGATGATACAACCAGTTTGGACAGAAACACAGCAGTGCTTAAGTTCAATACTGGGATATAATATGGAGCTGGGCCCCGAAAAAGCTCTGTTGTCTATAGGCCTGGAAGACATGGATTACAATGATGTAATAATAACCGTACAATTTCTGACAGTGGTAAGAGTGTGTATTGCGAGTAAATGGAAAACACCGCAGGTTCCGACTGCTCAAGAAATAAGGACCAAGATGCAACACAATTGTAGCATGGAGCGGATGATTGCAATTAAAAATAGAGGGTTCAAGTTCGAAGTAACATGGGGGAAGTGGCTAGATTACTCCGATTCCAGGTGAGAATAGGAGAAGGGGAATGCTGGTGCTCACGTCCATCTGGTGCTGAAGTGGCGGTATAATCATTGGGGTTTGATATTATATGTTGACAGATCGATTGTTAGCAACGAATGACTGGGAATGGATAATCTTTACTATTAAGGATAACCGACTGGACAAAATAACTTTTAACATGTATGTTCAATTTTTGTTAAAAATCAATAAAATTTATGGTTCAAAAAAAAAAAAAAGTGGCCCAAAATTGTAGTAATAAGAAACCTCAACTCATCCCACTTTTTTGCGGGATTAGTTGTTTTTTTATTACTACAATTGACTGCCCGCAGAAAAATGAGAAACTATAGTCTTCAAAATCTGGTATATATATATTAAATCTGGAATCACTGTAATCGTACTGGCCTGAGGAATAAAGCCGCTTAATCACTTAGACCACAAGTTGAAGGGCGTAAAAAATAAAGCCAATTTTTCAACTGTTGTTGATTTTGTTCATTCTGCCTCCAAAAGGTCGCAGTATGGCGCTACTCTACTTTTATCCTGCGCTCTATACTGAGCGCTTACACCAGGATTTACGTGTAAATCTTTGAAAATCGTGATTCAAATAAAATTCTCAATGGAAAATTCACTGTAATGAAGCAGAGGGAGTCATTTTGTCCTCACATCTGGCCTGTGGTCCGGCTGTGTACATCTTTTTGCACACAATTTTTAAATGTGCACAAAAGTGCGGTCATCAACAGTTTTGTTCACCTTTGAAAAGACAGACACAGCTGAACAGAGTGTGGAGTAACTCTGCTGCCTCATTAGTGAATGAATCTGTCAGGGGTTTCACCTAAATCATTTTGGAAATGTAGATGGAATTGCTCAACATTGCGCACAGGAAAAATATGAACTGATCCAAAATGTTCTCTACCCAAATTGCCACCAAGTAGCAGCATTAAACTCAACCCACAAAAACACAAGCCCCCACTCAGGTCTGTCATCTGTTAACGGAAATATAGGTGGATTCCACATTACTCGTAGCACTAAGGCTTTGGAAAAACGCTATGATTTCCCCCTTAAAAACGAAATCCATCAAAATCTGTGCTCCCAATTCCAAATGTCCCTTTTCTCCCTTTTGAGCCCTACCATGTGCCTAAACAGTTAAGGTTCACATGCTTGGCATTGTTGTAGTGATGAGAGCTCGCTTAATCCCTTAACGACCGAGGACTGTACTGGTATGTCCTAAATCAGTAAAGGGTAATCAGTCACTGCCACCTGCTGCAGTGAGCCTGATGCAATCCCCCCCCACTCCCACCCCCGCACATGTCTGCTGATTAGTACAGCAAACGTGTGCCTGTAAACCCCTTAAATTGCTCTGTCAAAACGTGATCACGGGGAGCCGATGGTTGCCATTGTAGCACAGGGGTATATGATGACTCATGTTGCTATCATGACTCACTTCCTGTAATAGATGGCAGAGCAGTGGCTGTTACAGAAGACGAGCATTTCTGCTGATCAGAGCTGTGCAGCAATATTGAAATGAATCTGCGATCAGACTGCTGATGCTTATAGTCCCCTAGGGGAATAGTAAAATAAGAAAAAAAAAAAAAGTTTTGAAAGAAATAAAAGTTCAAATCACCGCTCATTTGCCCCACTGAAAATTAAAGGGTTAAAAAAAATTATATACACATATTTAGTATCTCTGCATTCAGTAATACCCAATTTAGCAAAATATAAAATCAATTAATCTGATCTGTACACGGCGTAGCAGCAAAAAATGCAAAACGCCAAAATTACGGTTTTTTTGTAGTCACAAATTTTGCTCAAAATGCAATAACAGGAGATCAAAACATAGCTTCTGTGAAGAAATAGAACCATTAAAAACGACAGCTCAAGACGCAAAAAATAGTCAGTGAGCCCCATGTCCCGAAAAATGAGAACTCTAAGAGTCGCAGAAAATGGCGCAAAAAGTGTGCAACTTTTTTTGGAAAAACGTCTGAATGGGGGAGGTGGCAACAAAAAAATATTAGTAATATTGGTAAGGGAAAGCAGGACACAATTTGATGTTGCTTTTTTTTTGGCTTTCAAAAATATTAAAAAAAAAAAAAGTGAAATATGGTATAAAAACCCCGAACTTTTTCTTTATATTTTCTACCTATATCTTAAGACTATTAATATATTTTTATATTACAAATATAAAAATGACAAATTACGCACCACGTATTGCAAAAAAAGACAATTATTTAACCAAATAAGGAAAAAAAAAATGAAAAGTCTCATAAATTATGGAAGGTAAATGTTTTTTATTTATACATGGTTGTTGAAAACACAGTGTACATGCACATTTTCTGAATGTTATCTGAATGGTGTTAAATATCTGTGTTAATATAACTGTGTTAATATCTTAGGAGATAATGAAGACCTTGATGATGTCGATGATGATTGTATCCTTGTGGAAAAAGAAGCTAGAGGGAAGAGACCAATCTTTGAATGTTTCTGGAATGGAAGACTGATTCCTTATACTACAATCCAAGAGTAAGGCTTGTGATAAATTTGAGATAATAGAACGATTCAACACAAAATTCTAATCACTGAATAGTTTGACTACACGAATAGCATTACAACAAGTGTGGACACCCCCTTTTATAATATACAATGTGGTTGTGTTCAGAAATAACGAATCAAATTTACTCATGTTAAATACAGTAGTAGTCAGTACACCGGCCATCATTTTATATGATTTTGATTTGTAGCTGTGGGATTTTCCTGACTTTGTTGCATTTAACAGAAAAGTTATGGTCCTTAGACTGCTTAGGGTATGTGCACACACTGCAGATTTGGTGCAGAAAATTTCTGCAGCTTGTGGCAGAAAAATACACCAAAATCCACCCGAGGTTTTGGTGCGTTTTTGCAGCATTTTTTGAGCATGCGTATTTTCCATGCGACAAGGAAGAGACTGTCAAAGTTAGGGTAATAAAAAAAAAATCTATCTTGATGTCATTTCCTGTTTGAACCATTTTTCTGTTTGTTTTGTTTTGCTCCTGATGACATTACATGCTGTTTTAGCAATGTGGGTTTTTTTGTGTTTAAAAATGTTGCAAAACCGCCCCAAAAACTCATTGTGAACACTCCTGTCGATTTGACACGTTTTTTTTTCCCATCACAAAGTTGAAGTCTGATGGAAAAAAAAATAAAAATACGCTGCAAATCCAGACAAATAAATGACATGCTGCAAATTTTCTCTGCGTCAAAATCTGTCCCAAATCTGTAAGGAATAAAAATGCAGCATTGGCACAGCACTTCAGAAATCTCAGACTTTGCTGGTTTCAGGAGAAGGCATGCAAATTTTGGTGCAGATTTTTTTTAAAACGGCATAAAGAAACCCAACGTGTGCACAAGGTCTTACAACACAGCAAAGGAATTTCATTATTGAAAGTTAGTATTCTGTGGAAGCGTACAGATAAAATGTCATCCAAACCTTTATGCAATCTCAACCTCCCTGACAGAAAAATCACTTAAGGGTATGTGCACTCTGTAGTAGTTTCTTTTCTTCTTCTAAGGAAACGGCACCAAAATCTGCATGCCTATCCTGAAGCTATTAACAACCTCATGTCCTAACAATTAGCTTATAGCACTCCAAAATACAAAATCCCTGGGATTTAAGTACTTCTCCTGCCTGTGTCTCTCTTTTATTCGGTACCCTTATGCTAAAATATTTTAAATATATGTTTAAATAAAGATTGTTTTTTATTGGGAAATGGCGCCACTCCTTTGATTTGGTCATCCATTGATGCCCAATATAATGTGTATAAACTATCCTGAAGCTAGCAAGGTTTGAGACTTCTGAAGTGCACGGTGCTTTTTTTTCTACTTGCAGAAATGCATAAAATGCATAAAATCTTTCATTAAGACATTTATTTTGTCCTGCCTTTTTTTTTTTTTTTTTTTTTTATAGTCCTTTCAGCCATTGACTTCGCTCAAAACGCATGTGGAAAAAACGCACCAAAACTGCATGAGTTTTTTGTTGCATTTTTGTACCAGGAGGTGCAGATTTGGTGCAGAAAATGTAAAAAAAAAAAAAAAAGGGAAACCTTTTAGATTTTGGGATATTTTGTTTTAATTTGAGCTTTATATTTTTATCTTTTTTTATTATTAGATTTGACTGGTGTGCAGTCCCAAAAAAGAGAGGCCTTGTGCCTCCTGAGTGTTACAACCGGATTTCTGGTGCTCTATTTGCAAATGACAAGTTTGAAGTGAGCACAAATAAATTAACTTTCTTAGATCTGGGAATAAAACTACAGGACAAAAACACCATTTTTACAAGAATAACAAATGGACAGGTAAGTGACTGCTGAATATTTGCTGAATATATATAATGTACACACCCCCCCATATATACTGTATGTTTACTATTTTGTTTCCTGCAGCATTTCAGATTTGGAAACCCAGTTTGGTAGCATACAGACAGTGTGTGCCACCATATTTTGTACTAACATCGTTAATACAAAGCAAAGCTAGGAGTGCACTATTAACTGTGTCTAAGCCCTTATCTTTTTAGATTAAATTCATGCTTGTGTTGGGGGAGATCACACGATTGTCGTGTACAGGGGTTTACTGGTTGGGGCTGAAGCTTATAGGGGACAAATCTGGTGACTGGTTCCCTTTAATGCCTCCCTTCCAAATTGAGGTGTTTGCTTCCTAGTTCTGTAGTACGTTTAACTTCAGTTTGTACTAAAGTGCACTACTTGTCTGCGTCACAAGGAGATATGGTGCTGCTGTGTTCTTCCTGTACATTGCTTAATTCTGGACGCTGCCAGAGCAGTTTTTCAGAAGCTGATCAGTGGGTGTCTGACTCCTACCAGTTTCCATATTGATGAACTACCCAGTGAATGGTAGACTCAACCTGATTCATGTAATCCTGTATGCCAATATTGTATTGTAAAAGCTGTGAAAAGTCGTAAACGTTTGATGCAACTGTCAATTGAACTAAAATTAGGTGACTTTTGGTTTTCACACTATTTTTCGCACTTGCAGCATAGTGTAAGAGGGCATGCGACCACCGCACAGTATCGGACTGGAGTACCCTGGGCACACCAGAGAAAATCAATTTTGGGGCCCACCATGTAGCTATATACAAATAAATACCATCAATTATGTGATAAAACATGCTAATATCAGAGTATAGTACAAGGTAGTACACTTCTTAAATCACCACTCCAGGGTTTATTGTATTTTACCGCTGGAGGGGTGCTTCTAATGTAAGGTTCCTGACCTTACCATATACTCAGCCTCTGGTGTCTTCACACTCTATCACCGATGCTGTCATCGGTTTCCGAGAGTTTGTAACCTGCCAGTAGCTCCAGTATTTCATGGCTCTCATAGACTTGCATTGAGTGCTTGTGACAAACTGTCTGGCTTCTGGCCAGTCAAATGAGACAAGCACTAGATGGCGCTGCGGGACTGGAGCGGTGCCAAAGAACGGTGAAAACACTGGAGGGTGAGCATTAGATCAGATGCCGGGATACTCTAGTAAAGTGCTGACAAACATTGGAGTGATGCTTTAATGTTAAAGAATGAGCTGGCACCCATATTTTGATGCAAACTCAATGATAACTGTCCTTCGATGTGAATGGGTGATACAGAGGGACAAGCGGCTTAAGTCAGTTGGGGGTTATACTATGAAAGGAGCTCAATCAGAGGTGATAGAGGGAGGGGGCGCAGTGAGTCTGGGATGATACAAGGAGAAAGTGCAAAGTCAGTCAGGTTTGTTACCGGCAGAGGGGGCTCAGTCAGTAGGGTCATACGGTGGAGGGGGCTCAGTTAGTCAGAGGTGATAGAGTGGGGGAAGGGACTCAGTTGGGTAATACAGGGGAAGGGGGCTCAACCAGTGAGGGGTTATATAGGAAGAAGGGTTCAATCATGGGTGATAATGGGGAGGGGGCTCAGTCAGTCAGGGGGAATGCTGGGGTGATACGGTAGAGGGGGCTCAGTCAGTGAGAGGTGATACAATGGGAGAAGGGACTCAGTTGGGTGATACAGGGGGAGGGGGTTCAGTTAGGGGTGATACAGGGGAGGGGTTGCTTACTCAGGGGGGATACTAGGAGATGGGCAAAAGAAATAAGGGAATGGGGCCCACATTAATTCCTAAGTGATTTAGTCCCCTCCCCTTCTATCACCTCTGACTCAAGGCCCCCCATTTACACTTACTGTTAGACTGTCAGGAGAGCCATCTGTTAGTCTTTAGGGCAGTAACAGGAAGCCATTTTTCTCTGTTCCCTTCACTGTAGCTGTGATGGCAAGGGGAGCGCACGCTTTATGAAGCACAGTTCAGTGCTTGAACTGTGCTGTGCAGCTGTGGAGAAGATGACACAACCAAAACTAACACTATTTGGCTGTGCTGCAGCTAATCAGTGTTAACCTTATGAACAGCAGCATCGCTCTCCCGGCTTATTCAATGCAGGGAAGAGCAGTGATGAGAAGAAATCAGGGTGGAACAGCGTTCTGTAAGTTACCTCTACTGAGCTTTATCTGCAGCAGACAGTCCTGTCGGCAGTGACTTGCACTCCTCTCCGATGTTGTCGAACGCTGGTAGCAGTGGCGTGCAGTAAGTCAGTACTACTCTCCCACCGTTGGACATCAGATAGCAGAACGCGTCACTGCTAACAGGATCATCTGCTGCAGATACCGCTCACTATTAGTAAGGAATAGAAGGCTGTTCTGCAATGATTTATTCTCATCTTCGTTCTTTCCAGAGTTAGACAACCTGGGAGAGCGGTGATGCATCGCTGACACACAAATGTTATCTCTATGTGAAGCCAGCAGGTGTCAGTATCTGGGCCCACCAGAGGATCCTACAGTGGGCCATTCTGATACTGCCACTGCACATTCAATTCTTAATGAGCAGGGGCGTTTGCTATTTCGCACATCTTATTTAACAGGGGCTGGAGTAAGATTTGTGTTGAGGTACGCACAGAGGTGTACGCTACTCATCCAGCGCACTTGAATCATGAAGCAGTAGTGTCTGGCTCCAGCCTATCTCTTCAAGATCGGTGTTAACAAAACTGGGCCAAAAATCTGGTGAAATTCTTTCTTATGAGCTGTACCAACTGTGAAGAGAGCCAATACTAGATCAGAATATGAATAGTAAGTGGAGTCTTGTCTGTTGTTATCAAGTGGCCAGTTCTTTAAAGGGAGCCTTTCACCAGATTTGGCGACTATAAGCTGCGGCCACCACCAGTTGGCTTTTATATACAGCAGATCAAAGTGTGCCTGCGCAGGACCTTAATACAAGCTAGTGTGCATGACCTAGGATGCCGTAGGCAAAAAATGGCCGAAAGAGGAGGCTCCGGAGAACGCAGACACCCATCCAACTGGTCTGCACCGCTCTGCATGTTAGGTGAGTATTATAAATTGATTTCTATGTTCTACACAGCGGCCTGGACTCTTGTATAGAGCATGCTAGAATGCTGTATATCCGATTCCGCTGTTTCCCATAGACTTGTATGGATGAACGATTGTGCCAAAAGTACCTGCGTTGCTTCCGCTGGCCGACGCTGCGTTGCTTCTGCCGGGCAGCATGTAACATTTTTTGAGCGGCAGAATCCTCTTTTTTTTCACTGCGCATGCTCATTTTTTTTTTTTTAATCACAGAAACTTTATTTTGTCTCTTGGTGGTCGAACGTTCAGCTGAGCGCCCGGCCGCCGGCATGTGAGAGCTCTCAGCTGAGCGCCCGGCCGCCAGCATGTGAGAGCGCTCAGCTGAGCGCCCGGCCGCCAGCATGTGAGAGCGCTCAGCTGAGCGCCCGGCCGCCAGCATGTGAGAGCGCTCAGCTGAGCGCCCGGCCGCCAGCATGTGAGAGCGCTCAGCTGAGCGCCCGGCCGCCAGCATGTGAGAGCGCTCAGCTGAGCGCCCGGCCGCCAGCATGTGAGAGCGCTCAACTGAGCGCCCGGCCGCCAGCATGTGAGAGCGCTCAGCTGAGCGCCCGGCCGCCAGCATGTGAGAGCGCTCAGCTGAGCGCCCGGCCGCCAGCATGTGAGAGCGCTCAACTGAGCGCCCGGCCGCCAGCATGTGAGAGCGCTCAGCTGAGCGCCCGGCAGCCAGCATGTGAGAGCGCTCAGCTGAGCGCCCGGCAGCCGGCATGTGAGAGCGCTCAGCTGAGCGCCCGGCAGCCGGCATGTGAGAGCGCTCAGCTGAGCACCCGGCCGCCAGCATGTGAGAGCGCTCAACTGAGCGCCCGGCCGCCAGCATGTGAGAGCGCTCAGCTGAGCGCCCGGCAGCCAGCATGTGAGAGCGCTCAGCTGAGCGCCCGGCAGCCGGCATGTGAGAGCGCTCAGCTGAGCGCCCGGCAGCCGGCATGTGAGAGCGCTCAGCTGAGCACCCGGCCGCCGGCTATTGAGAGTGCTCAGCTGATTGTTCACAATAGTCTGCTGCCGGTAAAACTGTAGAAAAAAAAAAAAAAAAAAAGCTTTCCGTTGTTTTGTACGATCCGTTGCATCCGTTGTGCCATTATATGCAACGCATCCATTATATCCATCACACAACGCAATGCAACAGATGCCGTTCAACGCAAGTGTGAAACTAGCCTTAGTGAAATGTAAATTGGTCAAATATTTTCCTCCTCTTTAACCAGGAGCCTAAACTTAAACTCATACTGAAAATTGCTCCATTTCAAATATGCAATAAGATAGAGTCCTC
The DNA here is from genome assembly GCF_048569485.1 of Anomaloglossus baeobatrachus. Lineage (NCBI taxonomy): Eukaryota > Metazoa > Chordata > Amphibia > Anura > Aromobatidae > Anomaloglossus > Anomaloglossus baeobatrachus. The sequence continues at coordinate 171,071,155 of NC_134358.1, forward strand.
TCCTGCTGCCTGGCGCCATTCCAGCAGGAGAGGACTGCGCTCACAATATTTAGCTGGTCATGCACACTATGCCTCTCTGAAGCTGGGACACATACACCCGACTTCTGAGAACTGTGCATGACTGGAAGTGCGGACAACCTCCGATCATACGCAGTGAGCCTCTCTGAAGCTGGGACACCTACACCCAGCATCAAAGAAGCTCACCTGCGGGGCTTTGTATCATGCTGCTGTTGATGTTGGACTCTGTAAAGCATGTTGTTATGCCCACAGGGGTGTGAATAACGTGCTTTGTGGGACAGCTAATCGGGTGAACGAATGTCCTTGTGACTAGCCCTCATTAGCATCTCATGAACAGTCTTTGGAAATACTTTCTAAAGATCTATTTGTGTGCTACTAGAAGTTGGACTGTTAGGCAGGGATTATAGATACAGTGTGTTCGGAAAGTATTCAGACGCCTTTAAGTTTTTCACTCTTTGTTTCATTGCAGCTATTTGGTAAATTCAAAAAGGTTCATTTTTTTCTTATTAATGTACTCTCTGTACCCTATCTTGACAGAAAAAACCCCCCAGAAATGTAGACATTTTTGCAAATTTATTAAACAAGAAAAACTGAAATATCACATGGTCATAAGTATTCAGACCCTTTGCTCAGTATTGAGTAGAATTACCCTTTTGAGCTAGTCCAGCCATGAGTCTTCTTGGGAATGATGCAACAAGTTTTTCACACCTGGATTTGGGGATCCTCTGCCATTCTTTCTTGCAGATCCTCTCCAGTTCTGTCATGTTGGATTGTAAACGTTGGTGGACAGCCATTTTCAGGTCTCCCCAGAGATGCTCAATTGGGTTTAGGTCAGGGCTCTCCGCGCGCACACACACACACTATGCTCACCTTACGTTCCGCTTCCTCGCCGACCTCCTGGTTCTTGTAGTCCGCAGGTACAGTATGTGTATCTGGTAACAATCGCGAAGATGCTGGAGCTTTTCTGTCTGTGCCCACGTTATACGCAGGAGCCACTTGCCTCTGATTGCCTCTGCCTTTGAGAAGCCCTGACAGCGGACGTTCCTCCATTGCCTCGATGGTTACCGGATACACATCCAGTACCTGCGGACTACAAGAACCAGGAGGCTGGCGAGGGAACGGAAGGTAAGGTGAGCATAATATGTTTGTGTGTTTGTGCGGACTGCAAGAGCGTGTCAGAGAGCGTAAAAAAAAAGTACGGAACCGGAAGTGTGTGCGGTGAGTATTTGCTCGTAAAGCAAAGATTGCCCGTAAACTGAGTTACAAATTTCCAGCAAGCTTTGCTCGTATAGCGAAATACTCACACACCAAGTTGCTCGTAAACCGAGGTCCCACTGTGTATGTATATATATATGTGTGTATATATATGTGTGTGTGTGTGTGTGTGTGTATATATGTATATATATGTGTGTGTGTGTGTGTGTGTGTGTGTGTGTGTGTATGTATATATATATTGTGTATAAACACACACACACACACATATATATATCTATATATATCTATGTTATATGGTCCTGCTATTTGAATTTGAAGGGAACCAAACATCAGGATTTTCGTGTATAAGCTGCAGCCAGTGCAGTACTGGCACTATCATGCACAGTGTGTACATGCCATTAGGGTGCAGCTCGGGTGTTTAGGCAGTGAAATACAACTTTATAAAGTTTGAAATTTCGTGCACTTTTTGATTGACGTGTGCACCTCTGCAGATAATGTCCGGGCGGGTTATGCAGGAGTTCCCCGCCCCCCCACCAGCCTGTTCCTCCCTCTCTCCTGATGTCCGGGCGGGTTATGCACGTGTTCCCCGCCCCCCCCGCGCCGCCTGTTCCTCCCTCCCTCCCTCTGGCTGTATGTAAATATCTAATCTTCAGAAACATGGCGCTGGAGTGGGCCTCTGCGCATAGCGCTTATCTCCGGCGCCATGTTTCTGAAGCCCCCGCATTACACAACTTGGTGTCTGAGAGGGCGGCTCCACAGCGATGTCACACCGGCTGGTGTGTTGGCCCGGTGTCCTGGGGCGGCACGATACAGGAGCAGCAGGTAATCGCATCCTCCGGTCAGCTGTTCTGTCCTGTTCTAATCGCGCGCGCTCCCGCGGTCACAACGGGCTGTGAAGAAACGAGGGCGCATGCGCCGCCCTCTCAGACACCAAGTTGTGTAATGCGGGGGCTTCAGAAACATGGCGCCGGAGATAAGCGCTATGCGCAGAGGCCCACTCCGGCGCCATGTTTCTGAAGATTAGATATTTACATACAGCCAGAGGGAGGGAGGGAGGAACAGGCGGCGCGGGGGGGGCGGGGAACACGTGCATAACCCGCCCGGACATCAGGAGAGAGGGAGGAACAGGCTGGTGGGGGGGGGCGGGGAACTCCTGCATAACCTGCCCGGACATTATCTGCAGAGGTGCACACGTCAATCAAAAAGTGCACGAAATTTCAAACTTTATAAAGTTGTATTTCACAGCCTAAACACCCGATCTGCACCCTAATGGGATGTACACACTGTGCCTGATAGTGCCAGTACTGCACTGGCTGCAGCTTATACACGAAAATCCTGATGTTTGGTTCCCTTTAACGTTAGTGCATTAGACCAGTGATCATATGAATAACAGATTTTTTTTTTACCCTGCATTTGGCAAAGTCTAACAGGCCACTGTGGCTGGAGGACTTAGATCGTTTTTTGAGACCTGTGTCTGCCACTAATACCATCGGGTCCCATGATTGAGTTGCGGGTGTGCCAATGGAGTAAAAGAGGGAGCCCACTTTCAACTTTTAAATGCTGTGATTGATAATAAGTGTGGTTTGTAGATGGTTAAACAGTCAGGGGCAGTTCAGGCACAAGCCCTGGCTTTTGCAGCAGAAGCTTAGCTGTCTCCCTAAGCCAGAGGTCTCAAACACGCGGGCCGCATGCGGCCCCTCATGCTGCTCCGTGCGGCCCCCAGGCCCATGCCCCTGTTGACTATCGCAGCCGGTGCAGGGGCCGCTGCGCCAGCAAAACATTCATCTGACATAAATAGCTGACAGGGGCTGCGGGCGGCCCCTGCACCTGCTGTGATAGTCAACAGGGGCACGGAAGCAGATATGAGGCAGCCGAGGGAACGCGGGACAGGTGAGAAGAATGTTTTTTTTTTTTTTTTTCGTGTGTGTGAAGGCAGGCTTATTAACCCCTTAGCGACCTATGATGTACTGGGAACATCATGGCTCCCTGGTACTTAAGGACCCATGACGTACCCATAGCAAAATCGCAGCCCCGGTGGCTGCGATTGCTTTGCAAATACCTTAGATTCGGGGAGGCGCGGACCTCTGCCTGACCTCAGGAGGGGTGGTGTCTCCTCCCTGGACCTACAGAGGCTGTGATTGGCTGACGAACGCCGCTCAGCCAATCACAGCTACTGTAATGTTTCAGTCATTGAAAATGGCTAAAACATTAAACTCCAGCCATAATCAGTGCAGCTGTAGCACTGATCATTGACTGGAGCTGGGTGACCTCTTTTTCACCCGCCCCCAGCTCTGATTGGAGAGACCGGTCTTATGACCGATCTCTCCAATCACTGTGGCTCTGGGGCCGGAGACCGCTCCCCTCAGCTTCACTCCGTCTGTGGAAGCTGAGGAGAGCGATCGGCTGAGCTGTCACTGAGGTTACCCGCTGTCACTGGATCCAGCGGTGGCCGCGAGTATCCTCAGCCACAGCACAGCTGATCACGCTACTCACCTCAGTTGCTGCGTGGAGCTGACAGGGGCGGATGTGTCTTCTGCTGCTCCGGTTACCTTCATGCAGCAGAGCTGGTAGCGACGCTGGACCATCCTGGATTACGCCGGACATGGAGGGCTTTTTTGGGCTGATTAAATTAGTGAACCAGGAAATGTGTTTGTGTTTTTTATTTCTAATAAAGGATTTTTCGGGTGTGTGTGTTTATTTACCGTAACTTACAGATTAATCATGAAAGGTATCTCGGGGAGACGCCTGACATGATTAATCTAGGATTTAGTGGCAGCTATGGGCTGCCATTAACTCTTTACTACCCCGATTTGCCAACGCACCAGGGCAAATCGGGAAGAGCCGGGTACAGTCCCAGAACTGTCGCATCTAATGTATGCGGCAATTCTGGGCGTCTGCTGGCTGATATTGTTAGGCTGGGAGGATCCCCATAACGTGGGGCTCCCCATCCTGAGAATACCAGCCTGCAGCCGTATGGCTTTATCTGGCTGGTATTAAAATAGGGGGGGACAGCACGCCGTTTTTTTTTTAATTATTTATTTATTTTATTTTACTGCACAGTATAGACACTCCCACCGGCTGCTGTGATTGGGTGCAGTGACAGCTGTCACTCAGCGTGTAGGCGTGTCTCACTGCAGCCAATCATATTTGCCGGTGGGCGGGGAAATCAGGGAATACGAGATTGATTAATGAGCGGCCGGCTTTTTCAAAAGGAAAAAGCCGCCGGAGTTTAGAGAACAGCCGTGCAGCGCCGCGCCGGTGATCGGGGAACGGTGAGTATGCGAGAGGGGTACTCCATTCAGTCACTCTGGTGATTAGCGGTCACCGGTGAGTCCTTCACGGGTGACCGCTAATCAGGACGCGACACAGACAGAGCCGCGGTATGAGGATGAAGTCGGGTGAAGTTCACCCGAGTTCATTCTCAGCGCGCGACTCTGTCTGCTGTCAGCTGGCATGTATCAACGACATTTAACATCACACACGGACATTTCACACGGACAGCACACACACACACACACACACACACACACACACACACACACACACACACACGTCAGTTAAGTTTCACACGCACACACGGCCATTCCACACGCACACGTGGTTACCATACGCCGGACACACAGCCACCACACGTGCGTTATTTCGGACCAAGAAACAGATTACGGACATGAAAAACGGCCCGTATTACACGTGCGTGGTTATCAAGGACGTGTGTTTTAGGCCTGAGTGGAAGTCAAGAGAGAGCCCTGATCTGACAGGACTGTTCTCTCAAATTGAGATGGTCCCACTGGATCTGGGACGGCTGGGAGCTATCTCTGCTGTGCACATTGTACTAATTAGTGCTATGTGCAAGCCAGACTAACACATTGCCTCACTTTCAGGAGTTGGTAATCAACTTCCTAATCTTTGGATGTCAGGAAGGGGGAGCACCCCAGTACGGCCCAGTACATCTGCAACCATATTGTATCAGGGCAATATTTCCCCTGCAAAGTCCTTTAAATTGCAAGGATAGGAAGGGAGCAAAAAAATGCAGTGTTACCAAAGAAGAAGAAAAAACATCATTAAGCATTATGTGACACTTGGCCTCTGCATAAGACTGTTTCAAACTATAGCTCATATTTATGAATAATTCATTTTATGATCCTATCTGTTAATACACCACTTAATTATACAGTGGAACCTTGGTTTAAGAGTAACTTGGTTTGAGAGCGTTTTGCAAGACAAGCAAAGCTGTTTACAAATATGTAACTTGGTTTAAGAGCAATGATTTGCAAGAAGAGCAAATACTCACTGCACACTTCCGGTTCTGTCCTTTTCACTGCACTCTGACTCGCTCTGGAGGTAACTTTCTGTATATATTTACTGTATACAATATACCATTGTACAGTACAGTATATACTATATTGCATGTCTATCAATTTGCATTTGTGGATATAGTATTGTACTTTCTTTCTGCTAACCAGTGCAGCACATTGCTTGTACTGTAAGCTAATTGCATGAGCAGTATTTTTTTTTTTTTTCTGCGTATTCTACTAGAATAAATGTTGGCATATTTATACATCATTTTTTTTAGTACCTCCCACACAGCAAAAATTCTATTGCAAGCTAATGTGCAGTTTAATTAGTTTTATAGGTTTTTTACTGTGCTGTACAATATATTGTGTTAGTGTACTGTGATAATTGTATATGAATACAGTACATTATTTGTATTACTGTAATAGGTTTCTATAAATACAGTAAATATTTTTGGGTTTTAAAACAAATTGTTTGCATTTCAATTATTTCCTATGTGAAAATTCGCTTTGATATAAGAGTAACTTGGTTTAAGAGCACGCTCCTGGAACCAATTATACTCGTAATCCAAGGTTCCACTGTACCCTGATGTGCTGAACAAACCTTATTTGCCACCATGTTATAAATTCAAATATCAGTAAAACACAAAAATACATTCCCGTTTTCTAGTGTTCTGGCACTTTAAAGCATCGCCAAAAGAGCTCTGGTCCCTAAAAAGAGATTTAGTAAATTTCAGTGAAAAAATAATAATAATAATAATTTGGGGTTTAAACTTTTAACCCTGATTTGTTCAAAAAGAAAAAAAAATTCAAAAGTAAATTTTTTTTCTCTAATTTTCATAAATTTTTTAATATTTTCAGAAATAGTTATTTTATCTTAGCATATATTGACCCCATAGTGCAATGTTATTCTACATTGAATAATCTCTGAATCATTGGAATATGTTGAGGGATTCCAGAGTTATTACCCCATAAAGCAGGGGTCTCAAACTCGGCTGGGTGTATGGGCCGCACAGAGGAAAAAAAAAATTTGGGGGGCCGCATTCTTTGTGCAGGACAAAGTGACATTTTTATTGGTACCATATATTTATTTATTTATTTATTTATTTATTTATTTATTTATTTATTTTACACACCTATGGATCACTGATTGTGAACATTTTTCACTTGTTTATTATAACAAATATGCACATTCTTTGTTTAAATATAAAAAAATTGGTAACAAAAAATGCCTTATTTTGAGTTTAGTTTTTGTTTTTTTTTTTTACATTTTATCCCTTTCTTGTAACTAATAGTGTTACAATTATCACTATATAGAAATTTTGGCCAATATCTTTTAGTAATGTTCCCTATCTTGTAGTAATGTGCCCATCCTTGTCCCCACTTAGTATTGTGCCCCATCCCACTCCTTATCCTACAGTAATGTGCTCATCCTTGTCCCCATCCTATAGTAATGTCCCCAGCCTTGTCCCCATCTTATCTTAATGTGCCCATCCTGTAGTAATGTGTCCAGCCTTGTCCCCATCTTATAGTAATGTTCCCCATCCTTGTCCCCTGTAGCAATCTCCTTATTCTGTAGTACTGTCCCCATCATATAGTTGGCCCATTCTATAGTAATGTGCCCATCCTACAGTAATGTCCCTATCCTCATAGAATATTAGAGTTGGAAGGGACCTCCTGGGTCATCTAGTCCAACCCCCTGCTCAAAGCAGGATTCACTAAATCATCCCAGACAGATGTCCATCCAACCTCTTTTTAAAGACTTCCATTGAAGGAGAAATCACAACCTCTTGTGGCAGCCTGTTCCACTCATTTGATCACCCTCACTGTCAAAATCCTATTGTAATGTCCCCAGCCTTATCCCCCATATTATCATAATGTGTCCATCCTGTAGTAATGTGTCCATCCTTGTCCCCATCCTATAGTAATGTCCCTATTCTATAGTAATGTCCCCAGCCTAATCCCTATCCTATAGTAATGTTTCTCATCCTTGTCCCGTTTTAGTAATGTCCCTGACCTAAAGTACTGTGCCCATCCTTTTTCCCATCCTATAGTAATGTGCTCACCTTGTCCCCATACTATAGTAATGGCCCCAGCCTTGTCACCATTCTATAGTAATGTCCCCATCCAATAGTATTATGCCCATCCTTGTAATGTCCCCATCCTTTAGTAATGTCCCCAGCCTTGTCTGCATCCTATAGTCATGTGCCAACCTTGTCCCTATCCTATAGTAATGTGCGCACCTTGTCCCCATCCTAGTCATGTGCCCACCTTGTCCTCACCCTATAGTCATGTGTCTACCTTGCCCCCATCCTATAGTAATGACCCCAGCCTTGTCACCATTCTATAGTAATGTCCCCATCCAATAGTATTATGCCCATTTTTGTAATGTCCCCATCATTTAGTAATGTCCCCAGCCTTGTCCCCATCCTAATATGCCCACCTTGTCCCTGTTTTATAATAATGTGCCCATCCTAGTCCCCATGCTATAGTCATGTGCCCACCATGTCCCCATGCTATAGTCATGTGCCCACCTTGTCCCCATGCTATAGTCATGTGCCCACCTTGTCCCCATGCTATAGTCATGTGCCCACCTTGTCCCCATGCTATAGTCATGTGCCCACCTTGTCCCCATGCTATAGTCATGTGCCCACCTTGTCCCCATGCTATAGTAATGTGCCCACCTTGTCCCCATCTTATAGTCATGTGCCCACCTTGTCCCCATCCTATAGTCATGTGCCCACCTTGTCCCCATCCTATAGTCATGTGCCCACCTTGTCCCTATTCTATAGTAATGTCCCCATTGTCCCCATCCTGTAGTAATGGGTCGGGAGGGGGGGGCAGTGGCGGCGGCAGCTGAAAGGGGGCAGTGGCGCTATATCTTACCGATCGCTCTCCTCGGCTTCCACAGACGCTGAAGTAAAGCTGAGGGGAGCGGTCGTTAGCCCCAGATCCACGGTGATTTGGAGAGATTGGTCATAAGGTCGGTCTCTCCAATCAGAGCTGGGGCCGGGTGAAGCAGAGGTCACTTAGCTCCAGCCAATGATCAGTGCTATAGCTGCACTGATCATGGCTGGATTTCAATGTTTCAGCCATTTTAAATGGCTAAAACATTACAGTGGCTGTGATTATCTGAGCGGCGTTCGTCAGCCAATCACAGCCTCTGTAGGTCCGGGGAGGAGACACCACCCCTCCTGAGGTCCCCTCCTCCCCGAATTTAAGGTATTTGCAATGCAAAGTGATCGCAGCTACCGGGGCTCCGGGGCCGCAATTTCGCCATGACGTACTAGGTACTTAAGTACCTACCAGGGAGCCATACCGTACCCAGTTCGTCATAGGTCGCTAAGGGGTTAATGTGCTGTCCTTCATATACACACACAAAAAACCCCCCAAAAAACCCCATCATTCTTCTCACTTGTCCCGCATTCCCTCAGCTGCCTCATCTCTGCTTCTTGCTGTCTGCAGGCCCGTGCCCCCGGTGACTATCGCGGCCGGTGCATGGGCCGCAGCCCCTGGCAGCGATTTATGTCAGATGATTGTTTTGACTCTGAGAGCGCAGCGCCGGCAAAACATTCATCTAACAAACTGCAGACAGTGGCTGAGGCCCCTGCACCGTCCGCGATAGTTAACAGGGAAATGGGCCTAGGGGCCGCAAGAAGCAGCCTGAGGGGCCGCATACGGCCCGTGGGCCGCGTGTGAGACCTCTGCCATAAAGTGACACTGGTCAGGCTTGAAAAACTTGCCCTGATCAGGACAGTGGAAACAGGCTTTGTCAGCAAGGGGTTAATACAAAAAATGCCACAAATGCAGGGAATTTTAACCCCCAAAATTCATTTTAAATGGGTTATATAGGGTTGTAGAAGAGTTGAGCCATATAAAAACCATGCCAGCACTATACCTGTAATGGGTAAAGTGCCTGAGAAAATAACTTTTTTAATGTGTTTGCAAATTAAGGGGTTTCAGTGCACTTTTGGTGTGGCCAAGAGTTTGCTGCACCAGTATTCCTCCTCATTTCAATATTGTGGGCCTTTACCTGCTTCTGATTGACAGCGCTGTCTCTGGGAAGCTACACCTATCTGAATACTACTGCTGTCTGTGCGCATAAGCACTACCTTGGGCACACAGGTACAGTGCTATTAGATACATTCTATAGTGCTAGTATGGTTATTGCTAAGTCCCCTACAACATTGTACAGCCAATAATAATTACCATCTTTTCAGTTAGCCATTAAAAGGTATCCACCACTGAGGGCTCTCAGTTCTTTTAAACAAACTTTTGATATCTACTATTACTTCACTTGTGTTTTAAAAATTTTCAGTTCATGTATTCACTATATTTTTTTTTCTCTTAACTTTTGACAGGAACAAAGAGTAAAAATTGACAGAGAATTTGCTGTGTGGTTAAAAGAATGCCATGAAAAATATGACAAACAAATAAAGTTTTCTGGTTTTAAAGGTATAATTAGCAGAGATGATATTACATCAAAACGTATGCAAGCTCCTTGGGCAACCTTCACTTCCATTGAGTGGGATGGACAGACTTTTAAGGCTGGACAACTGGTTAGTTTTATTATTCTAGTAATGTATATTCTCTTTCTCCCTCTCTCAAAAAAAAAAAAAAAAAAAGTTGAAATATGAGTAGTCAAAAACAAAACAAATTGGTCATTAACCAATAAGTGTATTATCCAAGCTGTCAAAGGATGTGAGATATGGGACCAATAAACTGTAAATAAAATGTGTTTGTATTTTAAAAAGTGTGTTCATATTTTTCACAATAAAAGGTTGCTTAATAAAGACACCCAAACACCACCTCCACAAATCTAGTTTTACTGTGCATTTAAAATAAAAATACCAGAGTTTCCATTTTTGTTGTACTTGACTCCTACAAAATTAAATAAGAAAAATGAGTCATGTGCTTCCCAAGCCCCTCACACATCTCTATAAACCAGAAGTGGAAAAGTTAGTGTTCAGGATAACGACGAAAAAATGTTGTTTGTTTTTTTTGTGATTTGTGTGAAAACAAAACCACTTAAATTGTGTCAGCATAATTATATTAACCTGGGCTATTAACCCCTTTATGACCACCGTACGGATTAAAACTGCGGTAGAAAAAGGTACTTATGCTATTTCTCCGTCTTAAAATAGCGGTCAGAAAAAAGTAAATAACGCCCCCCTAGCGTCGGAAAATATCTTGGATTTCAACTGAGACTCGGGAGATCATGATTGCGGCTGTTTTTTCTGGTCACCGGTCACATGATCACCGGTACACACCGTGTAACCGTGATGACGTGACAGTAAATGGCTTCACCGGTAAAAAATGATTTCTCTCCCACCTGGCATGATCAAACATGTCAAGTGGTAGATAAATCTCCTCCCCCGGTGTTGCCAAAGTGCCCCCCCAACCCCCTCCCGATAATCCCAGATGGCGGCGCGCACATCAGCGCTCCAGCCGCATTCACCCTCTTTCTCTGATTTCTGTTGCATGTGCCATGACAGATGTGACAGAAATCTCCTTCCCAGTTCCAGCTAGCTCGCTCCCTATAACTCCCTGGTGTCCCCGGTACCTTGCACAGCATTGATCCCCCGTGATTCCTGCTTAGATAGCAGCCGCATGCGCAGACAGCGGCTGTCAGGTCAGCTTCCTGCCTTCAGAGACGCTGAGGTTACAGCAGTCACACTACTGCTGTGGACCCAGGGAGAGTGTGTGCAATATCATTGCACCCACACTCCTCACATGGAAGTTTGGCACTTCCAGAAAATGGAGGATACCTTCTCTGAGCGTACCTCCATATTCTAGAAGGTCCAGAGTCATCGCGGGACCCCCTTATTGGATTACTGCGACCAGATTTTTTTTTTTTTTTTTTTTTTTACAATAAATTGGTGACAGAGGAAATGTTTTGGGGAGCGTTTTTTCAAAAAAATTTTTTTTCTTTTTTTTTTTTTTTTTACTACTATTTTATTACTGACAGTTAGTGATGTCGGGAATCTGGTAGATGCCGTAACATCACTAATCCCAGGGCTTGATGCCAAGTGACATTACACAGCTGGTATCAACCCCATTTATTACCCCGTGTGCCACCATGCCTGGGCAATGGGATGAGCTGGGGCAAAGCGCCAGGATTGGCGTATCTAATGGATGAGCCACTTCTGGGCCTGCTATTGTTAGGCTGGTAAGGGCCAGTAACTATGGACCTTCTCACTATGAGAATACCAGACCATAGCTGTCCGCTTTACCTTGGCTGGTGGTCCAATTTGGGGGGACCCCACGTTGTTGTTGTTTTTTTTTGTTTTTTTGTTTGTTTTTTTTAATTATTATTTATTAATAATTATAAAAAAGAGCCTGAGGCACCCTCCAAATTGGATCACCATCCAAGGTAAAGTGGACAGCTGTGGTTTGCAGTCTGCTTTACCCTAGCTGGCTATCAAAAATGGGGGGGACCCCATGTCAGTTTTTGTTTTTAATGTTTTTTTTTTTTTGGCTAAATACGAGGCTAGGCACTTTTTAGTGCCACATGAAAGTCATTAAAAGGTGCCAGCTTAGAATATGCAGGGGGGTTGGGACATTATAAAATGTGTTTGACATCTGTCTGTCTATCAATCCTTCCTAGCTTTTTAGGCTGTGTGCCCGCGCTTAGGGTTTCAAGCATTTTGAACGCTCTGTTTTTGCTGCATTCAAAACGCTGCATTGTACAGTAGAAGCGCAATGGTAGGATTTTTAGAAATTTCCTGCCCACTGTGGATATTTTCTCTGCAGCATAAACTGACATACAGCGCTGCAGAATGTCAAATTATGCTGCGGAGACTAGTGTTCTCCACAGGGAGAATAGAGCTTAAAGTCAGCAGCGGCCCGAAACTGGATCGTGGTCACAGGCAGCTGCGTTCTCCCATGGTCAACACTCACATCTCCACAGACTGTGTCGCCGGATTGTAGGCACATAGCCTAAAAGTGAGAAATTTGCTGCTGGAGCAACATTTTTGTGATGCCCCTGGGGGTTCAAAATGCTCACTGATTAAAATATTGAGGTGTCTAGTTTCCAAATTGGGGTCACTTGGGGGGTTCTGATGTCTAGGTACCTTATGGGCCTTACAACTTTAACATGGTACCTGCAATCTTTTTTAGCCAAATTTGCTTTCCAAAATTCAAATATTGCTCCTTCCGTTCCAAGCCCTCCCATTTGTCCAAACAGAGGTTTCTGATAAGAAAATGGGTAACAAACTCTGGGGTCCACTTTTTGACATTACCTCTTGAAAAAGTGAGAAATTTGGTGCTAAAGCAACATTTTTGTGAAAAAAAAAAAAAAGTTTCAATATGACAACCTAAGGTTATCAAATTCTATGAAGTATCTCTGGGTGAAAAATGCTCACTATACTCATAGATAAAATCCTTAAGGGGTCTAGTTTCCAAAATGATTTCACTTGTGGGAGTTTTCTGATGTTTAGGTACCTTAGGGGCCCTGCAAATGGAATATGGTGCCTGCAAGCTATTTCAGCCAAATTTGTGTTCCAAAATTCAAATCCTTCTGTTTCGAGCCTTCCCATTTTTTTTTTTTTTTTTAAAAGTCTTTTTTTTTAGTCGGAATCAACATAACATAAGGTACAGATCCTAGGGCCCAACTGCTTCAGTAAAAGTGCGATCAAAACAGGTAATAGATAATAACTGCATGGGTCACAAAGAAAATATAGTCGCAAACAACCTGTTTTGTAGCAAGTACAAATGCAGGATTCCATAAATTTAATTATATGATGAAGTAACAAGACGAAAAGTAAAAAAAAGCAAAGATAGTTTGACAGAGAAAGAAAAGAGAAAAAATGGGATATGGTGTTGCGGGCCAGAAACAGCAGGGAAGGGCGGAAAAGAAGGGGAGAGAGTGAGTAAAAAAGGGAAGAGGTGGGGGAGTTATAGGAGAATAGGAAGGAGGCGGGGGGGTGGGGGAAGTAGGAGTAGTCCTGGTTATATTCCAGCTCCCCGACACTGAGGAGGACACCTAGTCAGAACTACAATGATGTCCCGCCATTGGACCCCGTGCAGCCACCCATCAGCTCACGATACTCCACGGTTTGTTGAAGTCCATCCACTCTCTCCAAGTGGCCCAGAATGTCATATAAAAGTCATGTAGAGAAGAGGTCTGGTCCTCCATAAGCATGAGATCATTGACTCTAGCAATCAACTGTGCGAAAGTGGGCGGAGATTGGCTTTTTTTTTATCTTTCTGGGATACAAGATCTGCCAGCCATTATGAGGAACTTCCTCAAAGACGTTTTATAGGTTTTTTGGGGGTCTCACAGTGGTGAAGCAGGAAGATGGCTAGCCCCATATCCTCAATGACACCAGTGACCTTCCGGATGATATTGGACACACTCGTCCAGAACGGCCGGATCACCTCGCACTCCCAAAACATGTGAAGTAATGTTCCCTCCTCCCTACCACATCTCCAGCAAGTGGGATCCACCGAGGGTAAGATGGCGTGAACTTTAGACGACACCCTACACCATCTGGATAACAATTTATAGCTGGCCTCCTGAAACCTGGAGCTGATAGACAAGCTGTGCGGAAGCGAAAAAACACGATCCCTCTGGTCCGATGAGCCGAGACTTCCCATTTGTTCAAACAGAAGTTTCTGACCACATGTGGGGTATCAGCACGCTCAGGAGAAACCGGGGAACAAATTATGAGTTCCATTTTGTTGTGTTACTACTTCTAAAAGCGAAGAAATTGGCGCCAGAGCAACATTTTTTCGGTAAAATAATTTTTTTTTAAATTTTTTTTTCATTCCACATTGCTTTAGTTTCTGTGAGGCACCTGAAGGGTTATTAAGCTTCTTGGATGTGGTTTTGAGTACTTTGAGGGGTGCAGTTTTTAGAATGTTGTCATTTTTGGGTATTTTCTGTCACCTAGGACTTCAAATCTGATGTGGTCCCTAAAAAATGGTTTTGTAAATTTTGAAAAAATGGGAAATTGCTGATGAACTTTGAACCCTTCAACTTCCTAACCCGAAAAATTGTTTCAAGAATTGCGCTGATGTAAAGTAGAGATGTGGTAAATGTCGTAACTATTTTGTGTGACCTAACTCTCTGGTTTAAGGGCTTTAAAAATTAATTTTTGAAAATTGGAAAATGTTTCAAAATTTGTCATTTCTGATTTTTTTTTTCCACAAATAAACGCAAAATATATCGTCCTAAATGTATAGCTATCCTGAACTACAATATGTCACGAAAAAACAATCACCGGGATCCGCTGAAGCGTTCCAGAGTTATAACCTGTGAAAGTGACACTGGTCAGAATCGCAAAAATGGTCTGGTGATTAAGTACAAAATTGTCTTCATCCTAATGGGGTAAAACTATATTTTTATCCCAGACACAGGATAAAAAAGTAATCAAGTCTGTATTTAATTTTTTTCTTTCTTGAAAATTATATCTTGTCTAGCAAAAGAAAAAAAAAAGTTGTATTAATTTATCACAAGTATGTTTTCATTATTTCCAGTGTAATGCTACCATCTGATTTTGATAACAGGTAAAAAGCATCAAAACTACACCTCTAATTTATGGAAGTATAGTCAAGTTTCTTCTTTACGGAAACCAGGATGGCGACGTTTACGCCACAGGAGGAGAGGTTCAAATTGCTTTGGTATGTATTCTATTAAGAATTGGACTGGTCATGTAGTAAACACTACTCTGCCACCAGCCATTAGATATGGCAGTGGTTCTTATTATACACTCTACTTTGTGTGTGGTTTTTGCTTTTTGTTTTATATTCAGCTGAATATAGGACCCCTCTCTTCCCCTAATGGCAGTATAAATACACAAAGCGCAAGACAAATATAACAAAGTAAAAGTTTTATTATTCACAATAAATCGGCTCAGATAGATAAAATCAATACATCCAGAAAGATATAATAGGAAATTGGATTGATAAGGTCGAAATGAAAATAATGCCTTAAGACAAATCAAGTTAATCACTAGATTGAATGATATATATGATTTTGAGCCCTTTTTAAATACCGTAATCATACCACATGCAGATAGTTGCAAAATAGAGGCAAGAAGAGGGAATTCAGGAATAGAAAGCATGAGATGTGACTGCAAATTAACAGTAAAGTGTACATCTTATGTATGTTCTCCTATATACCAATTAATAATGACCATAGGGAAAATCCAAAGTTGGTTACCAAAAACACCATGAAGATCTAAAAGAACAAAAGGAGAATGCCAGAGACCTTAAACATCTGGCAAGCATTTCACAAGAAATCCTGACTATTAAAAACAGTTTAAATGCATAGGTTGATAGAATTTTAAATTTACCATTTATCTCTGTTCACAAAAGGTATTTAGCGCAAAATTTTCATGCAAGGTATACAAGAAAATTAATATTGTACTTGAGAAGGTGTTCAATAAATGTTACATTTAGCTGCCAAAAGAAAAAACCTGGTTTCAAACTCCACCAAGGACAACATCTGCAAGGAGTTTGTATGTTCCCAACATCTCTCGCTGATCTCCCCTACCTGATCTGTTAGAATAAATGATACCATGCTCCCCAGTGCCTGAAGTCTGCTGCCTCGGCAGAACCTTTTGAGTCTGCCTTTTTCTTCAAACCGCATATCTAAGCTCTTGCCACCTCCTGCTGCCTCCAAATTAAAAAGATTTCCAGAATCTGTCCTTTCCTTAACTCCCAACCTGACCTACAAGAATGCTAGTGCATGCCCTCATCATTTCCCACCTTGAATACTATGAGACAGCACAATTAAATAATAATGGCACTTATTGATTGGATACCGTGAAGCAAATAAGAGGCTAAAACATAACCTTTAATATATAAGTTATTAAACCTATTTTAATAGGTTGAAGTAACCAAAAAGCATCTCCGGCCCCTAACATAAAATGTCAGGCATGAATTTCCCACCACATAGTAGTAACAGCTCAGAGATGCCACTAGCATAACAAACAAAACAAAAAAAGTGTTTCCAAGTGGCGTGTCCACAGATTGTGAGCTGGGATGCAGGACCTCTGCCCCTTTTGTAGGATGATTTCCCCTGATGAGTCTGGAACGATGAAATGCATCAGTATGCTATTAGAGAGAGCACAGGGGGTCCAGAATAGCTAGCTGTGGTCTGCCCTTGTTAGGGCGGTAGTTTGGGGTGACAGTATATGTTGATCTCCCAGTGAGAAATGGGGTCAGCGATGCCATGGCAACGTCTAGACCTATAGGAGGGAGAGACTGATTCACCCTGCATACCACCCATTCGTTGAGATTATTTCACTTTGTATATATCAATTGTACTACTACTACTACTACTATACTTGGGTGCATTTGAACTGTTGACCGATGTCAACAATCTGTATGATTTATGTATATTGTGTTTTTCTATTTTGTTGTGTATCTAGATAGGACCACTGTCCTTTTAGCACTTGGAAACACATTTTTTTGTTTCTTTGTTTTGTTTGTTATACTAGTGGCATCTCTTAGCTGTTACTACTATGTGGTGGGAAATTCATGCTTGACGTTTTATGTTAGGAGCCGGAGATGCTTTTTGGTTACTTCGACTTATTAAAATAGTTTTTTTAATTCATTTTTTATTAAAGGTTATGTTTTAGCCTCTTATCTGCTTTAAGGCCACCTTGAATACTGCAACATTCTCCTCCGTGGTTTCCCTAATCATACTCTCGCACCTCTCCAATTCATCCCTTACTGTTGCCTAACTAAATCTACCTGTCTTCTCACTACTCCCCCACTTCTTCCCTCTGCAAATACCTTCATTGGCTCCCAATTCCCCAGTGTATCAGTTTCAAACTACTAACACTGACCTACAAAGCCATCCATAATCTGTTTCCTCTGTATATCTCCGAACTTCTCTTCTGTTGTATTCCAACATGTAATCTACGGTCTTCTCAAAACCTCTTTCTATCCACGTGTATCCTTTCCTCATCCAACCGCCTCCAAGACTTCTCTCGAGAATCCCCCATCTTTTGGAATTCTGTGCCCAAACACGTCCGATTTATAATTGAGCACATCCAATAATTATCTGCTACACTTGCTAGCTTCAAACGGAAACATGAAAACTCATCTCTTCAAGACAGCTTAAAGCCTGCAATGACCTCACTATCATCCCGTCATCAGTGCTGCCACAACCCCCCCTCCAACTTACTCCTCCACCCAGTTAACTTGTACAATGTAAGCCCGCAAGAGAAAGGCCCTCTATCCTCGGTACCAGTCTGTCTCCTGTAATTTATATCTGTATTTTGTGTATAACCCCTTTCTCTCTGGAATAATTGTTGCTCTATAAAAAAAATATACATATGCCACTGCTCACATTTCTGTGGGACAGCACAGAAGTTATGATGATTTGTACAACGTTAAGTAGTCAGTGTGTCAGTGTACAACTTGTATAACAGTGTGAATATTTCCTGCACCTTCTCCATACTCTGGAACTCTCTGCCCAAACATGCCATGTGTCCTCCTGATCCGCACACTCAAATTACTACCAAGTCGTCTGACTGTTCTGGACTGGGGGGAGATCGCTCAGGAGAAAATCCACTACCGCATCAGAAGCATGCCCAGGCGTTATAAGGGCATGTGGAGGCCACACAATTACTGAGCCCCATTTCCTTGTCTTGAAGCATTTCCACTGACGTTGACTCGGCCTGTAATTTGATTTTCCACTTTGATTTCGAGTTTCATTCCAAATTCAGACCTCCATGAGATACTAAATCTGATTTACATTGACTATTTTTATGTTTTATTGTTCTCAACGCATTCCACTATGTAATGAAAAAAGATTTGCAACTGGAATATTTCATTTATCGAGATCTAGGATGTGGTATGTGTTCACTTTGAGCAGTGTATACAGTGTGTCCACCCATATCCTGTCCATCTTCTAGATGAGAATAAACTGTATACAGTTACGCTGTGTATATATTATATTGTTATATATCTATCATAATATACAGTGTGTCCACCCATATCCTGTCCACCGCCATTAACTTGAGAACGGCGGCAGTTATAGGTATAGAAGTGGTGTCTAGGTGTAGTAAAGTAGCCATGCGCTACGCAATGAAACCACCTATAGCGCCACCTGGTGGAAAACAACGGAGTTAGCATTTTATCTTAAACAGAACGAGATACAGAAAAAAGTGAATTACAAAGTTGTAGTGCATCACCAATTCAATGCGAATCGACACCTTGTATACTAAAAAGCTAGGATTAGAACATGTAAAACACGCGTACATATGGTCGCAGTCTCCAAAACGGAGACGTTGCGAGACGCGGACTAATGGAGCACTTAACCGTCACTAATGGGAATCGTGACCAAGGGGGATGGATAGGAAAGACATGTCCCCCCAATAATTACAACGGATGAGAAATTAAGACGGTTGGCTTACATGAATTGGCCAAAAATCATAAAACAACAACAAGATATTAGTGACATACAATAATGAGCACAAATCAATGCTTTACTCAATAAATGAAATAAAGAACATAAAATACAAAAAGGTGGGAGAGACGAGATTTTTTCTCTCCCCCCAAATATCCAGCACAGTTAGCCGGAAAAACACATAATGAAACCCATGATCCCCCCCCCCATACCCCCCCCCCAAAAAAACCAAAAAACAAAAACCATTAAATGCTGGTCACTCATATAGCGCTCATTTATCTTTGATGTTTAAAGTGGCCTCCGTCAGCTGCAATGCACATCTAGACTCTGGATAGCATATCTTCCTGCATGTTGTACAATATGGTAGGTGACACGTTTGCACAAGCATCTGTGATACGTCGTCGTAGTTCCTGCAATGTTGGTGGAGCTGTCACATGTACCTGCTGTTTGATGTAACCCCACAGAAAGAAGTCCAGTGGGGTCAGGTCAGGTGAGCGTAGAGGCCACTCCACACAGCCACCATACCCAATGACTTGTAGGAAGGTCTCCATGAGGTATCGCTTCACGTCCGCAGCCTTGTGCAGAAACCAAATCGGTTATCACATCCTGCAGGAGGTGCAAGTAATGTGCTCCCATTAACGTGCCCTCGTAAAATACAGGACCGATTAGCCCAGACCTGGGCAAGGGGCGGCCCGCGGGCCACATCCGGCCCGCCTACTCTCTGTGACCGGCCCGCCTGTCTTCAGCCGCTGCAGTGGAGCTGGGCTGCAGCGTGCCGGGCAGGGAGAGATCCTGCAGGTCTGCACAGTCAGTGCAGGCAGCGGAACGCAGGAGTCTCTTCTCTGTTCCCTGCCGGCACTTTCAGTGACACACGCGCACGCTCTGATGTTATCAGTACTGCACTGCGTGTGTCATTTCAAAAGTTCTCGCCCGGCAGGAGAAGCAGCTGCAGCAGCCGGGGCCTGAAGAGAAGCGGCGTCGGGGGCCCGTCAAGAGAAGGAGCAGCTCAGCGGGGGACCTGTACGGAGGTGCCTGAGAACGGGGACGATAAGAAGGGAGAGGTAAGTAGTGACTAATAAGCTGAGGAGGGGACAAATACTGGGGGTGTAGGGGTGTAGTTTTACATGTGTAGTATATGGTGTTGTGTATATAGTGGTGTAGTATATAGTGGTGTAGTACATGGGGTCAGGGGTGTAACGACCGCGGTCGCAGAGGTCGCCACTGCGATCGTGCCAGCAGGGTTATAGGGGCCCGGGAGCCGCTCTGCAGAGCCGGCTGCCGGGCCCCTATGTGTAGTGTCCGACAATGCGACCGTCAGGGAGCCGGCCTGTGAGTCAGGGGAGCCCAGTGTCAGTAGAGGGTCCCCTGACCTGGAGAGGCCCACCAGTCGTATGGGGAGCGGGGTGTGTGACATATGGGGGTGTAGTGTGTGTGATATGGGGGTGTAGTGTGTGTGATATGGGGGTGTAGGCTGTATGGGGAGCAGGGTGTGTGACATATGGGGGTGTAGTGTGTGGGATATCGGGGTGGAGGCTGTATGGGGAGCAGGGTGTGTGACATATGGGGGGGTAGTGTGTGATATGGGGGTGCAGGCTGTATGGGGAGCAGGGTGTGTGACATATGGGGGGGGTAGTGTGTGATATGGGGGTGCAGGCTGTATGGGGAGCAGGGTGTGTGACATATGGGGGTGCAGGCTGTATGGGGAGCAGGGTGTGTGACATGGGGGTGCAGGCTGTATGGGGAAGCAGGGTGTGTGACATATGGGGGGTGTGGTGTGTGTAATATGGGGTGCAGGCTGTATGGGGAGCAGGGTGTGTGACATATGGGGGTGTAATGTGTGTGATATGGGGGTGCAGACGGTGTGACATATGGGGTGTAGTATATTACAGGTGTACTATATGGAGGTGTAGTATATTACAGGTGTGCTATATGGAGGTGTTGTATATAGTGGTGTAGTATATGGGTATAGTGATGTAGTATATTACAGGTGTACTATATGGAGGTGTAGTATATTACAGGTGTACTATATGGAGGTGTAGTATATTACAGGTGTGCTATATGGAGGTGTATATTACAGGTGTAGTATATAGGGATGTAGTATATTACAGGTGTACTATATGGAGGTGTATATTACAGGTGTGCTATATGGAGGTGTTGTATATAGTGGTGTAGTATATGGGGGTATAGTGATGTAGTATATTACAGGTGTACTATATGGAGGCGTAGTATATTACAAATGTACTATATGGAGGCGTAGTATATTACAGGTGTGCTATATGGAGGTGTAGTATATTACAGGTGTACTATATGGAGGTGTAGTATATTACATGTGTGCTATATGGAGGTGTAGTATATTACAGGTGTACTATATGGAGGCGTAGTATATTACAGGTGTACTATATGGAGGCATAGTATATTACAGGTGTACTATATGGAGGCGTAGTATATTACAGGTGTGCTATATGGAGGCGTAGTATATTACAGGTGTACTATATGGAGGTGTATATAGTGGTGTAGTATATGGGGGTATAGTGATGTAGTATATTACAGGTGTACTATATGGAGGCGTAGTATATTACAAATGTACTATATGGAGGCGTAGTATATTACAGGTGTGCTATATAGAGGTGTAGTATATTACAGGTGTACTATATGGAGGTGTAGCATATTACAGGTGTGCTATATGGAGGTGTAGTATATTACAGGTGTACTATATGGAGGCGTAGTATATTACAGGTGTGCTATATGGAGGCGTAGTATATTACAGGTGTGCTATATGGAGGCGTAGTATATTACAGGTGTACTATATGGAGGTGTATATAGTGGTGTAGTATATGGGGGTATAGTGATGTAGTATATTACAGGTGTGCTATATGGAGATGTAGTATATTACAGGTGTACTATATGGAGGTGTAGTATATTACAGGTGTGCTATATGGAGGTGTAGTATATTACAGGTGTAGTATATAGGGATGTAGTGATGTAGTATATTACAGGTGTACTATATGGAGGTGTAGTATATTACAGGTGTGCTATATGGAGGTGTAGTATATTACAGGTGTGCTATATGGGGGTGTACTATATTACAGGTGTGCTATATGGGGTGTACTATATTACAGGTGTAGTATATCGCTATTATATAGTGGTGTAGCATAATACAGGTGTATATGGGGGTGTAGTATATTACAGGTATATGGAGGGGGTGTAGTATAAAACAGGTGTAGTATATGGGGGTGTAGTGGTGTAGATTATTACAGGTGTAGTATATAGGGGTGTAGTGATGTAGTTTATTACAGGTGTAGTATATGGAGGGGGTGTAGTAATGTAGTATATTGGGTAGAACTGAGTTAATTATATTAGTCCGGCCCTCTAAACCAATCCCAATTTCTCATGCGGCCCCATGGGAAAATGAATTGCCCACCCCTGGATTAGCCTGTCATTGTAAATCCCACACCACACATTAACCCACCAGTGCACGTGATGTCGGACTTGGACGACACATCTGGGATTCTGCAGTGCCCAATGATGGGTGTTTTGTCTACTGTACATGTTATTACGCATGAAGCATGCCTCATCGGTCCATATCACGTTGGCAAGGAACGTTGGCTGGATCTCCAAGCGGTTCATTACAAAGTTGCACCACGCGTAACGTCTCTCGTCATCCCCTGCCGTTAGTTCTTGCACAGGTGTCGGCCGGTATGGATGAGCCCCAGCATCATTCAGGATCCTCCAAACACGACTTTTTGAGAGGTCGGACAGTGCACTGATGTCTCATACGCTACATTGTGGATTGTTGAGGGCATATGCTAAAACATCTTCATGTTGCACTCGCCAGCGTACATCAACTGGCTGGCGGGTCCGTGTTCTACTGGTTATGCAGCCAGTCTCCCTCAAACGTTTCACCGCATTTGAGATGGTTTTATGTGAAGGATGCGGACCACCTCTAAAACGTTCACGATAAAGCCGATCTGCTGCTTTTGCATTGCAACCACATTCCCCGTAGATTAAAACCATCTTGCAATAGTCATTGGTAGAATATTGCTCCATGACCACGAGGTTGTTACACCGTGGGGGGAGCTACCCAGGGGCAGGGGTCTACACTGGCCCTACAGGTTATGAACCCTCCATTCTCCCACAAACCATGGGTACGCTTGAAGGTACTGAGGTGTGGCCCTCCAACCTGGCCCTGTCTCCTACAAGGACCCTGGCTTAAGACCCCCTACCTTCACCCACTGGACGACTTCAGGAGATAACACCAAAAATGACAACATAAGAAAAAAAAAAAAATAACTTCTGCAGACTTCTCCTGTCTTCAGAAGGCTTAGGGAATGAGGACACCACACTTCCTTTCTCACAGGCTGTCTCCACCAACAGAAGATGAAAATAGCCAGCACTGTGTGAAGGTTAGTGTCACTATTTAAAGGCCAGACTACTTAGTAACTGCCAGCAACTGAGGGAGGGCTTTCAAGCACACATGCTAAAGAAGCATTAACCCATCAGGTGCTAAAAGGAAAAAAACATCCGTTTAAACACTGATGAGTCGCGCTGGAGAGAACAGCGTGACAGAAGTCTGTTGGGCAACATTTTGAACAATCCCATTTACTATACAGTATGTACTATTAGCAGTCTACAGTATTTCGTCAGGTATGAGGTTGCACACTTATTTGCATAATAGGGTAATTCCCCGTTTTACACGCTCTAATCCTAGCTTTTCTGTATGCAAGGTATCGATTTGTATTGAATTGGTGATGCACTACAACTTTGTAATTTACTTTTTTTCTGTGTATCGTTCCGTTTTCGAAATAAAATGCTAACTCCGTTGTTTTCATCAGGTGACGCTATAGGTGGTTTCATTGCATAGCGCATGGCTACTTTACTATACCTAGGCACCACTTCTATACCTATACCTGCCGCCATTTTCAAGTTAATGGTGGTGGACAGGATATGGGTGGACACACTGTATATTATGATAGATATATAATATAATCTATACAGAGTGTAACTGTATACATTTTATTCTCATCTAGAATATATATGTACACGCATAAGTAACAGCTTATACAATGTAGCATACATTTTTACTCAGTATAGTGAAAGGATTTTCTGAAATTTACTGAACAGAAATGCTGGCTGGTTGAAGACTGTTTGTTTATTTTGAGTATCCAGCAGCTTCATCCTCCAATAAACTTGTCAGACTTATGAGATAAATGAGCAATCTGTCAGCTAGAAAGGTTGTCCTGCCTTAGGGGTACTTCTCACATAGCGAGATCGCTGCTGAGTCACCAGTGACCTCATTAGCGATCTCGCTGTGTGTGACACTGAGCAGCGATCTGGCCCCTGCTGTGAAATCGCTGCTTTTTACACACATTGCTGGTTCATTTTTTGGACGTTGCTCTCCCGCTGTAAAGCACACATCGCGGTGTTTGACAGCGAGAGAGCAACGATCTGAATGTGCAGGGAGCAGGCGTCTGGCAGCCTGCGGTAAGCTGTAATCAAGGTAAATATCGGGTAACCAAGCGAAGCCCTATGCTTGGTTGCCCGATATTTACCTTGGTTACTAGCGTCCGCCGCTCTCAGGCTACCAGTGCCGGCTCCCTGCACACGTAACAGGAGTACACCGGGTAAATGAGCAATGCGGTTTGCTTATTAACCCGATGTGTACTCTGGCTAGGAGTGCAGGGAGCCAGCGCTAAGCGGTGTGTGCTGGTAACCAAGGTAAATATCGGGTAACCAAGGGAAGTGCTTTCCTTGGTTACCCAATATTTACCTTCGTTACCAAGAACAGCATCGCTTCCACGCGTCGCTGGGGGCTGGTCGCTGGTGAGATCTGCCCGATTGACAGCTCACCAGCGACCATGTAGCGACGCACCAGCGATCCTGATCAGGTCAGATCGCTGGTGGGATCGCTGGTGCGTCGCTAAAGTGTGACGGTACCCTTAGGAATGTGTGTTCACCTGCCATGAGGCTGCCCTTCCTGATGTCTGTTTCCAGCAGACGTCTTTACACAGCCCGTCCTACAACCTCACTGCTGGGAAACCGCTAGGAGTTAAAATCATGCAATCTAAAGCTTTCCCTTTTCTTAACCCCTATAACTACAGCCTAACGTCTCAAGACGTTGGAAAAACAGGGTACTTGTTCTGTACTGACGCTTTGAGACGTCATGCCAAAAAAGCCTGTGCCGCTCCCCAGCGACGGAAAATCTCCGGGGGTAGCTGAGACCCTGGAGATCACGATTCGGTCCGTTTTTGTTCCGGTCCCCGCTCACGTGATCACCGGTATACACCATATTCCGATAATCACGTTACAGTAAATGACAGTGCTGATAAAAAATGATTTGTCTCCCACCTGGCATGATCAAACATTTCAGATGGAAGATAAATCTCCTCCCCTGTCCCCTCCTCTCCCCCGGTGTCACGAAAGTACTCCACCGACCCCCAACCCCCCTCCATAATTCAAGATGGTGGCGCGCATATCAGCACGCTGGCCGCATTCATCCTCCTCTGATTTCTGTCTCATGTGTCATGACACATGCGACAGAAAACTCCTCCCCATGTCCTGCCAGGTCACCCCCTATACCCCCCCCCGTGTTCCCCGGTAACCCCCATACCTTTTACAGCATTGATCCTCCGCGATTCCTCCTCCTTCACAATGCACGCTGGTCGCATGCGCAGAGAGCGGCTGTCAGCTCAGCTTCCTGCTTTGACAGCTGTGCTGGCTGCACGCACACTGCTGCTGTGGACCCGGGGAGAGTGGGTGCAGATTCTTTGCACCCACACTTCTCACATGGAGGATCTGCACTTCTAGAAAATGGGAGATAAGTTCCCTGAAAGTGCCCCCATATTCTAAAAGTCCAGAATAGTCGTGGAACCTCCAAAATGGATTACAGCGGACCCGATTTTTTTTTTTTTATTTTTTTTTTATTTTTAAATAAATTGGTGACAACGGGAATGGTTTGGGGAGCGTTTTTTCAATTTTTTTTTTTAATTGTTTTTTTTATTACTGTCAATTAGTTATGACTGGTATCAGATGCCATGACATCACTAACTGCTGGGCTTGATGCCAAGTGACATTACAGCTGGTATCAACCCCATTTATTACCTCGTTTGCCACCGCACCAGGACAACAAGATGATTTGGGGAGAAGCGCCAGGATTGGCGCATCTAATAGATGCACCACTTCTGAGGCGGCTGCGGCCTGGTATTTTTAGGCTGTGAAGAGTCCAATAACCATGACTTTTCCCATCCTGAGAATACCAGACCCCAGCTGTCAGCTTCACCTATTTTTTTTTTTTTTTTTTTTAATTATTTCTAAATAATTAAAAAAAACAGCCTGGGGAGCCCTCCAAATTGGATCACCAGCCAGTGGGTGAAGCTGTCAGCTGTGGTTTGCAGGCTACAGCTGTCTGCTTTACCCTAGCTGGCTATCAAAAATAGGGGAAACCCCAAGTCGTTTATTTTAATTATTTTTTTTTTTTTTTTTGCTAAATACAAGGCTAGGCACCCTTTAGTGCCACATGAAAGGCACTAAAGGGCGCTAGCTTAGAATATGCGGGGGGGTGAGACATTATATATATGTTTGACATCTATCCATTCATCCATTGTAGCATTCCGCAGCATAAACTGACCTGTGGTGCAGCTTCCTGAGCCTCAGCATGTCAATTTATGCTGCGGAGACGAGAGTGCTCTCTGCAGGTAGAATAGAACTAAAGTCCACAGCAGCCTGAACCCAAATCGTGGGCATGGGCAGCTGCGTTCTCCCGTGGACAACACTCACATCTCTGCAGGAAGGCTGACACTGTGTACTAGATGCCGTGTCACTGGATCATGGCCACATAGCCTAAAAGTGAGAAATTTGTTGCTACCGCAACATTTTTGTGAATTACCTGTGGATTCAAAATGCTTACTATAGTCCTGAATAAATTCCTTGAGGGGTACAGTTTCCAAAATGGGGTCACTTGTGGGGAGTTTCTGTTTTCTGTTGTATAGGTACCTGTTATGATCTGGAACCATGGAAGACCACCATAAATCATTGGTAAAAGGTGACAAGAGCATTGGCAACTAATCTGGCCGCCATCCCCTTACTAACCAACACTAGAAGTAGCCGAGGGGTGAACTAACATCCTGTGCACCGCGAACCCAGCCGGAGAACTAGCAATCCTAAAGGAAGGAAAGATGAATAACTCTCTGCCTCAGAAAAAAGATTAAGAATAGCAAGCCCCCCACATTCAAAGACTGCGGTGATATAGGAAAACACAATACACAGATGATAGGATTAGCAAAAGGTGAGGCCCTACTGACTAAATAGGACAGGATAGGAAAGGGACTGATGATGGCCAGAGAAAAACCCTACAAAAAATCCAAAAACCTAATAGTACAAAAAGCACTTAGATCGCTAGATCTGAACTCCGTCCTATACCAGGCGCTCTTGTCATATACCAATGAACAGAAAGCAGGAACCATACAAATTCAAGAAGCAACAAACACATGGACTTATAGGAGCAATACTCCAAACATAGCAGCAAGGAGCTTCCCAGCTAAGCAACTGAGAGGGAAGATCCCTGCATGCAAATAAACTGACATTAACCACAGCAAATGACAAACTCAGAAAAGAGCAAAATGAACAAAACAACATAAGAAAGAACTAAGCACTTATCTGGGGTAGATATGGTCTGGAGCAGGATGAAGCAGGCTGGTGTACAAAGAACAACTGACATCCGGCATAGCCTGGTAGCAGACCAGGGTTTAAATAGGCAGAGAGTTAGCAATGGAAACGCCCATTGCTCAACACACCTGGTCTCTGTCTAAACCATTCCTGGCCACAAGAGGGAGCCTCACAGCAGCAAAAGCATAACTGACATTCACAACAGGTACCCTAGGAGCCCTGCAAATGTGACATGGTGCCTGCAATTTATTTCAACTTTTTTAAAATTCAAATGGTGGTTTTTGGCCACATGTGGGGTATCTCTGCGCTCATAAGAAATTGGATAACCTGTGGGGTCCACTTTTTGTTGTTGGCTCTTGAAAAAGTGAGAAATTTGATGCTAAAGCAACATTTTTGTGGAAAAAAAAATGAAAATTTTCAATTTCTCTGACGCCTCATTGGGGGACACAGGACCATGGTGTTATACTGCCTATCCATAGGAGGACACTAAGTAGATGCAAAAGCATAGCTCCTCCTCTGCAGTATACACCCCCTGGCCGGGCCAGGCAAGCTCAGTTTTAGCTTAGTGTCTGTAGGAGGCACTTCCTTTCAAGGTTTGTTATTTTTCTCTAGTCCCTTCCACGACAGCATAGGAGGTTGTCTCTCCACGCCCTAATTGGGACAGGAAGCACAAGAGAGGTTAAAAGGACCCTCCCACCTCCCATAGCCAGTGTCTTTCCTGCCCCCATGGGGCATGGAGAGGTTTTATTTTTCTCTTATGCTGTGGTGGCTGGCGAACTGCAGTATAGATTTTTTTTTTTTTTTTCCCCCTACCTTAGCCGGGCAGTATCGGTCGGGCCTTCACCGCTCCTCCCATACTGTTCCCTCACCCTGTGTGGGACCACTGCTCCAGCCTTCCGGAGCTCCTCTGGGGTGATGCGGGCTGTGTAGCTCCCCGGCCGGCGTCCTCCCTGAGCCGCCGGCCGCCTCCTGTATGCACGCTGCAGTACGACCCGGAAGTGCTACCGCGGGCGGGACTTCCGGTCTCGCGACTTCCGGTATGGGCACTTCCGGTCGCGGAGGCAGCGTGACGGACACGCCGTCGCTTCCACGGCCTGTCAGGGACCTGATGCGGGAGGCGGGGAAAGTTCCCTGTCACTGGGGGGGCAGGCCCTTCTGCATAAAGGCCACCCTGTAGACTTCAGAATCATGGTAAGGACTTCTACTGTGCTTCCTGACATGTCTTCCCCTGCATCTGCATCTGCAGAGCCCAGTGTTCCCCCTGCCACAGTAAGTAAGGAGGGGGGTGGTCCCTCATGCATGGTCTCAGGCTGGTATTTATGGCTCCTTCTGGTCTGTGTTTTCCAGGAGGACAAGGCTAAGAAATCTGACAAATGTGACAAGTCAGAGAAGTCTGAGAAGTCTGATAAGCCTGACCGCTATGAAAGGACTGAAAAGATTAAAAAGTGTCCAGTCTGTATAAAAAAGCTCCCTGCAGTCTGGGATAAGAAGCTTTGCCAACAGTGTACGGACCAGATTGTTAGGGCTGAACAACCGTCCCTGGTAGACTAGCTGCGGTCCATGATGAAACAGGAGATTCATGCCTCACTAGCCTCCCTCCCTGCTCCTGGCCCTTCTCCCCCAAAGAAAAGGAAACTCCAGTCAGCCCCGTCTGATCATGAGGAGGCTGATTCCGCCTCGGAGGGTCCCGACGAAGGTTCTTCCTCCGGGAGGTCTGACCAGTCCTTCCTTTTCCCCTCAGAAGATTTGGGGAATCTTATTGGGGCGGTTAGGAGCACTATGGGGTTAGAGGAGGTGCAGGTTCTTCCCTCGGTCCAGGATGAAATGTTCGCTGGCCTGAAAACCGTCAAACAATTAGGGTTTCCGGTTCATGCCAATATTCTGGATATTGTCTCTCAGGACATCAGATGGATAGGAAGGTCGAGGGCCTCATGAAGCGATCCTGGGAGGCATCGTCTTCTACCATTCAGGCCAATATTGCCTCCACTTGTGTCTCCCGGTCCCTACTTAGGTGGCTCGACCAGTTGGAGGCTCATATTTCCCAGGGTACCCCTCAGGATGAGTTGCTGGAATCCCTTCCCTTACTTAGGAAACCTACCAGTTTTTTGGCGGATACCTCGGTGGAGTCGGTCCGCCTGGCTTCCAGGACCTCGGTCTTGTCTAACTCTGCCAGACGTGCCCTCTGGCTTAAGGCCTGGAGTGGAGACTCCATCTCCAAAATGAGACTTTGCTCCCTTCCGTTTAAAGGGGATTTGGTGTTTGGGCCTGCCCTGGATGACATTCTGGACAAGGCGAATGATCGTAAGGCCTTGCCAGATCCTAAACCCTCCAGGAAGCGGTCCTTTCGTTCCCCGATGCCTCAGGCCTCCCAGCCCAGGGGGAAAGGGAAGTCGGGCCGGGGGAGCTATCCTAAGGGAAGAGGGAGAAACATTCTCATCCCTTCCCATCAACAACGTCCTCAGCAGGACAAACCGTGACTCGGCTCGGGTAGGGGGACAACTCTCGGCCTTTCTTCCCCAGTGGCAGTCCATCACCACCTGCCAATGGGTCCTGAAGATAGTCTCCGAGGGTCTATTGATAGAATTCATCTCCCCCCCCTCTACCGGGCCTCTGAGTCACGGCTCTGGCGTCACAGGGTTCGCAGGCCCTCCTGTACTCAAAGATTCAGGAGCTAATGCACTCGGGGGTCGTTTCCTCAGTCCCGAGTCAGGAAGGAGGGGTAGGCCACTACTCCCGTCTCTTCCTTGTCAAAAAGCCATCTGGCGACGTCCGGATTATCATCAATCTGAAGCGTCTCAACCGGCAGGTCAGATACCGGCGTTTCAAGATGGAGTCTATGAAATCGGCTATCCCACTGATAGGTCTGCACCACCAGATGGCCTCAATAGACCTGAAGGACGCCTACTTCCATGTGCCCATCCATCCGTGTCACAGGCAATACCTCAAGTTTGCGGTTCTGCCTGGGGAGGAGGTGCTTCATTTCCAATTCAATGTACTTCCCTTCGGGATCTCCTCGGCTCCAAGGATCTTTTCAAAGATCATGGCAGAGGTGGTCGCCTTCATACGATTGCAAGGTGTCTGTCTGGTTCCGTATTTGGACGACTTTCTTCTCGTGGCTCCCTCCGCTCAGACCCTCCGGAGCCATGTGGAGAAGTCGTTAAGCATTCTTCGTTCCTTGGGTTGGATCCCCAATCTCAAGAAATCCCAGCTGCAACCCTCCTCCACTCTGCGGTTTCTCGGGGTGCTGCTGGACTCCGACAGACAGGCATCCTTTCTCCCGGGAGACCACAGGTTGACCCTGCTAACCAAAATCTCAACGCTTCGCCGACAGGCTCGCCCGACCCTTCGAGCGGCTATGTCGGCTCTAGGTTCTATGACGTCCTGCATTCCCTCAGTCATGTGGGCTCAGGCCTACTCTCGTTGTCTACAGGATCATATCCTGGCGCATTGGTACAGACTCCCTTCCTCCCTGAACAAACGGTTTCGCCTCTCAGGGACCGTCTCCTCATCCCTTCTCTGGTGGCTGCGTCCCAACAACCTGAAGGTGGGGGTGGCCTGGATTCGGACGCCCCTGGTTACACTAACAACCGATGCCAGCCTGCGGGGATGGGGTGCTATGGTGGCAAACTCCCCATTTCAGGGGGTCTGGAGTCCTTATGTCAGCTCCCAATCCTCCAACTACCGGGAGCTCAGGGCGGTCAGGGAAGCCCTCCTTGCTGCTCAGGATCTCGTCCGGGACACTCACGTCCTGGTCTACTCAGACAATGTCACCACAGTGGCACATCTCCGCCATCAGGGCAGTACAAGATCGGGCGCCCTGAAGTCTGTGTCATCCCGGATCTTCCACTGGGCAGAACGGTCCCTGCTATCCCTTTCTGCAGTCCATCTAAAGGGATCCCTAAACCTTCAAGCAGATTTCCTGAGTCGTCGGGATGTTCACCCAGGGGAGTGGAGCCTGGACCAAGCAGTGTTCTGCTCTCTGGTGGCAAGGTGGGGTACTCCAGAAGTAGACCTCTTTGCTTCAGCAGGAAATTGCAAGGTCGCAACATTTTTCTCCCTGAACCCTCGGGACAATGCGTTGGGGGTGGACGCCTTCTGCCACAATTGGTCCTTTTGCCTCGCCTACGCCTTCCCCCCCAATTCCTCTTCTCGCACGAACCCTGAGGAAGATCAGAGACGACGGAGCCGCAACTATCCTGGTAGCTCCTCTGTGGCCGCGGCGGAGTTGGTACAGCCTGATCCTGACTCTCGGGATCGACGGACCGGTCCTCCTGGGTTCAGACCCCAGTTTACTGTCTCAGGGTCCGATATTCCATCCGGACCCCCAGAAACTCAAGTTGGCTGCCTGGCTTCTGAGGCCCGGGTACTGAAGGCCCAAGGACTTTCTGACAAGGTCGTGGCTGCTCTACAGAACAACCATAAACCGGTGACTAATAGTATTTACAATAAAATCTGGATGAGATTTTCCTCCTGGTGTGGTTCTCGGCCTCCTGACCCGCTCCGGCCTAACATTGCGCAGATTCTCGACTTCCTCCAGAGTGGATTGGACTTAGGCCTTCGGCCCAGCACCCTGAAGGTGCAGGTCTCGGCGCTCAGTGCAGTCTGACACGGCTCTGGCAGATCATCGCTGGATCCGCCGTTTCTTGGTGTCCGCTAGTAGGCTCTGTCCGCGGCAGAGGGTCCTGACACCTTGCTGGGATCTCAATGTGGTCCTTACCGGACTATCTGTCGCCCTTTGAGCCTCTGTCCTCCTGTAGCATCCGTTCTCTCTCTCACAAGACTGCCTTTCTCGTGGCTATTACGTCCGCTCGGAGAGTCGGGGAACTTCAAGCATTGTCTATTCGGGAGCCTTACCTGACCGTCCGAGATGACAGCATTGTCTTTCAGCTGGACCCTTCCTTCCTTCCCAAAGTGGTTTCAGATTTTCACCGTTCTCAGTCCATCGTCCTGCCTTCCTTCTGTCAGCATCCTAGGACTCCGGGGGAGGAAGTGTTCCATTCTTTGGATGTTCGTCGGACAGTGTTGCGCTACCTAGATATTACTGCACCTTGGCGTATTGATCATAACCTATTTATCCAGCCCTTTGGTCGAAATAAAGGCAGGAAGGTGGCTAAGAGTACCGTCGCCAACTGGATTGTGCGGGCCATTAGAGACGCCTACCTCGCTCAGCATCTGTCTCCGCCTACCGGATTTACGGCGCACTCCACCAGGGCTACCTCTGTCTCCTGGGCTGAACGGGCAGGGGCTTCTCCTGAGCAGATCTGCAAGGCGGCTTCGTGGTCTTCCCTCCATACTTTCACGAAACATTATCGTTTGGATCTGGATTCCAACAGGGATTTGGCTTTTGGCAGGAAGGTCCTGCAGGCTGTGGTCCCCCCTAGGTATCAATTCGTTGGTATTCCTCCTATGCTGTCGTGGAAGGGACTAGAGAAATAAGAATTATTCTTACCGTTAATTCGGTTTCTAGGACCTTCCACGACAGCACGTAATTCCCTCCCTTATCCTCGATATTCCTGGATATGTTTGTACTTCTCATATGCTATGGGTTCTTTGTAAGACACTGGCTATAGGAGGTGGGAGGGTCCTTTTTAACCTCTCTTGTGCTTCCTGTCCCAATTAGGGCATGGAGAGACAACCTCCTATGCTGTCGTGGAAGGTCCTAGAAACCGAATTAACGGTAAGAATAATTCTTATTTTTGAGTGCAACGGTTTCCTTTTGGGACCGATCTCCCACTACCATCAACGGGCGGGAACGTGGAGTGTCGCCACTACGTACCCCCTCCTGCGACGCTGGATCCTGGGCTGGACGACGGGTTCCACAGACACCGATTTTCCAAAGCCCAGGGTAGAGGCCTGTGCCCCTATAGCCCAATTCCTCAGCCCCTCTTTGCAGGCTCTGAGTTGAAGATGGCACCAATTCCTCAGCCCTCTTTGCAGGCTCTGAGTTGAATATGACACCGACACTGCAAGCTGACTCTGCTATTTTCACTGCCTGGACGGAAGCAGTGTTTTAAGGTGAGATCCCCCCTGACTGGTTTCCCAGACAAAGGGAGAAAATACGCTGCAGGGAAGGTTCCCAGGACATTTACAGTATTTATTATGTGCAAGAAGCAAGGATCCTGCACACACAGTGTTAACTTTTCTCTAGCTTGCTGGCTGGAGGAGGGGGGGGGGGGAAGTCCTGTTTGCAGAAAGTCCTGCAGATAATTTCCCGGTGGCAGCGGGGAGGGCCCAGGGCTCAGGGACTCACACTGTTTTTATTTGCTCTGTTTATGCGCTCTAGCAGAAAAGCCGGCTGATAACCACCAGTGACAAGCTGTGTGCTGACTGGAGGGAAAGATCAGAAGCTCCCTTCCTGCCGTTTTTTTTTTTTTTACTACCCACAGCAGGGGGGGCATATGGACTCATCTTCCCGCTCTTTCAGCGCTAAGCCCCGCCCCCCGTGGCCACGATAAGCCCCACCCCCCCAGGAAAGCGTGCAAAGATCTCCATAGAGCTTAAACCTTCCTGAGGACAGGGCCATCGGCTGATTCTGGTGAGGTGCTTGCTTCAATTGTAGCTCTGCTGAGCATTGCTCCCCCTCCTGGCATACTCCTATTAGGAATATGCAGAAATCTAAGGGCACTAAGAGTGCTAAGGCCCACATAGTCTATTATTCAGCCTGCACTGCCTGCCACGCTGAGCTACCACGTAAACACAGGAGGAGGGTCTCTTCTCTTTGTGAGTCCTGTGCTCCTATAGCCCCCCAAGACCCCCCTGCCACCACCGCCGCAACCGTCAGCCCAGAGCCTAGGGCTCCCAGCCCACCGGAATGGACACCGTTTCTGTCCCAATCCATGGAAAAACTGTCACAGAACCTGGTGCTGGCTACGCAACGTCATCCTCCACACCCTTCTGGGTCCCTGGACGGAACGCAGCCTGAGGATACCCCTATGGAGGATCCTTCTAAGGTAATCCGGGCACATGCTTCACCGGTTGCAGGGGTCAGGAAAAGAGCACACGGCCGGGTATCTCCAGCGGGCTCTCCCTCGGGAGCACACAGGGTAGGCTCTCTCACACGCACCACGGCTTCTGAAGAACTGGAGGAGGGAGAATGCTGTTTATACCAAGAGGATTCCTTGGTTTCAGCCTCCCCAGATGATCAAATGGCAATAGACTCCCTTATAGCAGCAATCAACCAAACTCTGCATGTGGAGGATCCCCCATCCACTACCACTGACCATGCGGTCCCTTTAAGAGGGCAAGGAAACCCCAAAAGGTTTTTCGCTGATAACCCAGAGTTTCAGGATATCCTCACAAAGCAAAGGGAGAAGCCTGACAGGCGCTTCGGTAACCGAAAACTCATGGAGTCCCGGTACCCTTTTTGCCTCACCTGCCTCTAAGGGCTGGGCCGATCCGCCCTCGGTCGATTTCCCCCCCCCCCACCCCCGGTCTCCCGCTTTGCCACAAAGACGCTCACAGAGACAGGTGGAGCACCTCGACCGCTCTGCTTTGGAGGCCGCGGGTTCCTCCCTCTCGCCCTCCTTTGCCTCTGTGTGGGTCGCAAAGGCGATCTCGGTCTGGGCAGAATCCCTTAACACTTCGCTTGAGGAATCCCAGTTCCCTCATACCTTCACAGAGGTAACAGCTCAAAATTACCGCTGCGGCGGAGTACCTCATGCAGACCTCCACGGACACTGCTACATGCGCAGCGTTTGCTGCCTCAAATACCATAGCCATCCGTAGAGCTCTCTGGCTCTGACAATGGCGAGCGGACTCTGCCTCCAAGAAGTCTCTCACGGGCCTTCCCTTTTTTCCAGACCGATTGT
Organism: Anomaloglossus baeobatrachus; assembly: GCF_048569485.1. NCBI lineage: Eukaryota > Metazoa > Chordata > Amphibia > Anura > Aromobatidae > Anomaloglossus > Anomaloglossus baeobatrachus. The sequence goes on from NC_134358.1 coordinate 171,106,515, forward strand.
TTGGCGAACGTCTGGACGCGCTCATTTCTGACGCCACGGGAGGAAAGAGTACCTCCCTCCCGCACCTGAAGTCCAGGACGACCTTCACCAGACGTCCACAGTCCTCGTTCCGCTCCTTCGGAACTCATTGGTTGGTCGACATCCCGTGCTGTCCCCACCGCCAGCCGCGGACTACGCAGGGACCGAACTTCTCAGCTCTCCCCGAAACCCACTTAGTCATGGCAGCCTAGACCGAAACAGTCCAGGACTAGGGAGACTCGTCCACGACGTTTTCTCCCCTCAGGACTCCTTCGGCGCCCCGGAAGACACACTCATTGTAGGAGGTCGACTGCGGCTTTTTTTCAACACATCTGGGCTGCCGCCTCAGACGACATGGGTGCGAGACCTTGTGTCTTCCGGTTACCAGGACCCGACCCCCGAGTCGGTTCTTTCTCTTAAACCCCTAAAGTCTCGAAAACGACACGAAGCTTTTTTCTCAGCAATCCACTCGCTCCAAACAGCAGGAGTGATAATACCTGTCCCGGACGACGTGAAGTTCAGGGATTTTATTCCAACCTCTTTGTGGTCCCCAAAAAGGATGGGTCAGTTCGACCCATCCTGGACCTCAAACACCTGAACAAACATGTGCACGTACGGAGATTCAGAATGGAGTCCCTAAGGTCCAATTATTGCATCCATGGTTGAAGGGGAATTCCTCGCCTTAGACATCAAGGACGTGTACCTGCACATACCCATCACCCCAGATCACCAAAAGTTCCTCCGCTTCGCAGTTCAGGATTCCCACTTTCAGTTCGTAGCTCTACCCTTTGGCCTTGCCACCGCACCAAGAGTCTTCACCAAAGTCATGGTGGCCGCCATGAGCGTCCTTCACGCCAGGGGAGTAGTCGTTCTCCCTTACTTGGATGACTTCCTCATCAAGGTCCCCTTCTTCCGCGACTGTTCAACCAGCGTACAGATCACTGTGGACACCCTATCCCGCTTAGGGTGGCTAGTGAATCTAGACAAATCATTCCCGATCCCATCACGATCCTTCACCTTCCTGGGCATGTCCCTGGACACCCGTCGGGGCTTGATCTAATTCCCCCTGGACAAGGCGATCGCTCTTCAACGAGCGGTACGCTGCCTTCTACGTCCTCCGTCTCGCTCCAATCAATTCAGCATGAAGGTGCTCGGCAAGATGGTGGCGACTATGGAAGCAGTACCCTTTGCTCAACTGCACCTCCGCCCACTGCAGCTAGCCCTTCTAGCGGCCTGGGATAAGAGCCCCTTCTCCCCGGACAGACATCTTCACCCGACGCCCTCAGTCAGGTACGCACTCCGCTGGTGGCTTCGGTCCTCATCCCTTTCGAAGGGGAGATCTTTTCTCCCAGCGAACTGGCTGGTCCTGACCACGGACGCCAGCCTCCTAGGCTGGGGAGCAATGTACCGGCACCACACTGCTCAAGGACGTTGGACGCCCCAGGAGTCTTCCCTAACCATAAACATCCTGGAAATCTGCGCGATCTTCCTCACGCTCAGGGCATTCTGCCCTCTGCTAGCGGGTCATCAGATTCGAGTCCAATCGGACAATGCGACAGCTGTAGCCTACATCAATCGCCAAGTGGTTCACCTGCAGCAAGGCAGCTTATCTCGAGGCCCACAGGATCCTCAGCTGGGCTGAATCGACAGGGTCAGTGATATCAGCGGTACACATACCGGGAGTAGAGAACTGGGCAGCAGACTTCTAAGTCGCCAAGGCCTGGCCGCTGGAGAGCGGTCTCTCCACCCCGAAGTGTTCCTACACATCTGCACTCGCTGGGGTACACCAAACGTGGATCTAATGGCCTCAAGGTTGAACGCAAAGGTACCAGCGTTCATAGCCAGGTCACGCGATCCGCAGTCCATCGGCGCGGATGCTCTAGTCTGCTCCTGGCTCCACTTCCGCCTGCCTTACATATTTCCACCCCTACCTCTGCTGCCGCGGGTATTTAGGCAAATCAAGGTAGAGGGAGTCCCGATGATACTGATAGCACCAGTCCGGCCCAGGCGCGTCTGGTACGCCGAATTAGAACAAATGCTCGCAGACGTACCGTGGCGCCTTCCAGACATCCCAGACTTTCTGACACAAGGGCCCATTTCCCATCAGAACTCCAGAGCCCTGAAGCTGACGGCATGGCCATTGAGACCTGTATATTAACAAGAGCCGGATTCTCCCCCGCGGTTATCTCCACCATGATCATCGCCCGAAAGCCTGCTTCATCCCGCATTTACCACCGTACGTGGAAAATCTTCCTTTCATGGTGCAGGGAAACTAACGTTTAGCCTCTGCCTCTGGCCATCCACAGAATTCTCGATTTTCTGCAGGTTGGCTCTCAGTTCCCTTAAAGGACAGGTCTCAGCGCTCTCAATCTTCTACCAATGCCGACTGGCTCAAAAAACACAGGTCAAGACCTTCCTCGAGGGCGTTTCCCATCTAGTTCCCCCGTACAAACGGCCGTTGGAACCATGGGACCTCAATCTCGTTCTGGACGGTCTCCAGAGGTCCCCCTTTGAACCTCTCAAGAAATCCTCCCTTGTTTTTCGGTCCTGGAAGGTAACGTTCCAGGTGGCAATTACGTCCATCAGACGGGTTTCGGAGCTAGCAGCACTCTCTTGCCGCGAGCCTTTTCTGATTTTTCACCAGGACAAGGTGGTTCTGCGCCCCCTTCCGGATTTTCTTCCAAAGGTTCCTACCCCGTTTCATTTGAACGAGGACATTGTTCTGCCTTCTTTTTGTCCACACCCAGTTCATAGGGTGGAAAGGTCTCTGCATTCGTTAGACCTCGTCAGAGCTCTCCGATATTACATATCCAGGACAGCCCCCTTTAGGAAAACGGACTCTTGTTCGTCATTCCTGAGGGGCCTAAGAAGGGACAGGCAACTTCAAAGGCGACTCTGGCTCGCTGGATCCGCTCTGCGATCCAGGAAGTCTACCGCTTGCAACTCATGCCCATTCCTAGTGGGCTACGGGCTCATTCCACGTGAGCAGTTGGCGCTTCGTGGGCCATTCGGCATCAGGCTTCAGTGGAACAGGTGTGTAAGGCTGCGACCTGGTCTAGCATACATACGTTTTTTAAAGCATTACAGAGTCCATACCCAGGTTTCAGCTGAGGCAAATCTGGGTAGGACAATTCTGCAAACGGCAGTGGAGCACCTTCTCTCAATAGGTTCTCCAGGCTGTCTGGAACTGGTTCCTAGTCCTTGGGTTGCGTTGTCTTGTTTTTATTTTTCCCACCCATGGACTGCTTTAGGACGTCCCATGGTCCTGTGTCCCACAATGAGGCGTCATAGAAAAACGGATTTTTATGTACTCACCGTAAAATCGTTTTCTCTTAGCCATCATTGGGGGAGACAGCACCCACCCTGTTGGGCCTTGGTTCTCTCAGTACCTTATTTGGTTATGACTCTTTTTTTTTTTTTTCTCATGTTCCTCTGTTGAGGTAAGTTTTTACTGGCTTTTTCTCCTACTGCTTGTGTACTAAAATTGAGCTTGCCTGGCCCGGCCAGGGGGTGTATACTGCAGAGGAGGAGCTATTCTTTTGCATCTACTTAGTGTCCTCTTATGGATAGGCAGCATAACACCATGGTCCTGTGTCCCCCAATGATGGCTAAGAGAAAACGATTTTACGGTGAGTACACAAAAATCCGTTTATTGCGACCGAAGCTTATCAAATTCTGTGACGTTTTTGTGGATTCACAATGCTCACTATACACCTAGATAGAAGCCTTGAGGTGTCTTGTTTCCAGAATGGGGTCACTTGTGGGGGACCTCCACTGTTTAGACACCTTAGGGGCTTTCCAAATGCAACATAGCGTCCGCTAATGATTCCAGCCAATTGTGCAGTCAAATGGCACTCCTTCACTTCCGAGCCCTGCCGTGCACCCAAACAGTTGATTTCCACCACACATAAGGTATCAGCATACTGAGGAGAAATTGCACAATAAATTTTATGCTGATTTATTCCTTTTATGCTTGTAAAATTAAAAGCTATTTGAAGTAACAATTTTGTGGTAAAAATGTATTTTATTTTCACAGCTCAACATTATAAACTTCTGTGAAGCACCTGGGGATTCAGGCTACTCACCAAACTTCTAGCTAAATTCCTTGAGGGGTGGCCACATGTTGAGGAGCTTCACTGTATATGCACCTCAGGGGCTCTCCAAATGCAACATTGCGTCCGCTATTGATTCCAGACAATTTTGCAGTCAAATGACACTCCTTCCCTTCCAAGCCCAAACAGTTGATTTCCAGCACATATAAGATATCGCCAAACTCAGGAAAAATTGCACAATACATTTCATGGTGATTTTTTTTCCTTTTACCCTTGTGAAAAAAAAAATTACCTGGTTGAAGTAACAATTTTATGGTAAAATTTTATTTTTATTTTCATGGCTCAACATTCTAAAATTCTGTGAAGCACCTGGGGGTTCAGGGTACTCACCAAACATCTAGATAAATTCCTTGAGGGGCCTAGTTTCCAAAATGGGGTCACTTGTGGGGGGTTTCTGCTGTTTACGTTCCTTAGGGGCCCTCCAAATGTGACATGGTGCCCACAATTTTTTTTCAGCCAAATTTCCTTTCCAATATTCAAATATTGCGCCTTCCGTTCCAAGCCCTCCCATTTGTCCAAAGGTTTTAGACCACATGTGAGGTATCACCTTGCTCATAAGAAAGTGGGTAATAAACATTGGGTCACATTTTTGGAATTACCTCTTGAAAAAGTGAGAAAATTGATGCTAAAGCAACATTTTTGAGAAAAAAATGAACATTTTCAATATGACAATGTAACATTATCAAAATCGGTGAAGTACCTGTGGGTCCAAAATGCTCACTATACCGCTAGATAGAAGCCCTGAGAGGTCTAATTTCCAAAATGGCGTCACTTGTGAGGGGTTTCTGCTTGTGCGGACCTGTAAATGCAGCATGGTGCCCGCAATCTATTTCAGCCAAATTTGCTTTCCAAAAATCAAATATTGCTCCTTCTGTTCCGAGCCCTCCCATTTGTCCAAACAGAGGTTTGTGTCATTCCATGTCAAGTGAACCAATTATTACTCTATTTTTAATTCTTTTGAGATTTTGTTATTTGATTTGATAGCTTGTCAGACAATGCAAAATGTGAAGAGAAAACATTTTTAATTTTTTTTTTTTAATTGATTTTCAAAGTTTGAAAAAAAAGTGCGACTATCTGTGTTGCCTGCCTTTATATTTCTCCTCATAACTCTGGCTAGAAATAAGATAGAGACGCAAAATAAACACCATTCTACTCAGAACTGTACAGGCTTTCACCAGACATGTCACAAGAGTATCTTTGTTAATGTTTTACCCATGCAAATGCAAACCTAAAACTTTAAAATGCATTTACGAAAAATTGGTTTCATTTAAAAATTTCCAAAACTGCACGTTTCTGCTATGCTCTTAACCACACCTGTACCAAAATTCAAGTTGGTATCGCGAGGTGATATTTTAAAATATTTTACTATTAATAGCGTCAATGGGTCATTCCATATCAAGTGATCTAAATATGAAAAAAAAATTACCTGATGTCTTTAGATTTTTATTTTTTTTCAATATGAAGTACAACTTTAATTACAAATTAAAAGATTTGAATTTTTTTCTTAATCAGTTAATTTTTTACAGATTTTTAAAGTTTGAAAAAAGTGCAAATTTTGACCTGGTATGGCTCCACATTTCTTTATCTCGGGCTACAAATAAGATAATGAAGTGGGAGAGGCATCATTTTACTCAGAACAGTACAGGCTTTCATTTGATATGTCACAAGACTATGTTTCTTTATATTTTATTTTTTTTTGGGAAAAATCAAATTCCAAATTTTGATGCGCAATTGTGAAAAATGTTAGTTTGAAAATTGGGAAAAAATGCAGTTATATTTATATTTGTACAGAGATTCAACTTGGGACCTTTCAAATTTATATATTTTTTTATTTTATGGTTGTGTGAGTTATTACAACCTATTGAATAAAACATTTACAGTTAGGTCCAGAAATATTTGGACAGTGACACAAGTTTTGTTATTTTAGCTGTTTACAAAAACATGTTCAGAAATACAATTATATATATAATATGGGCTGAAAGTGCACACTCCCAGCTGCAATATGAGAGTTTTCACATCCAAATCGGAGAAAGGGTTTAGGAATCATAGCTCTGTAATGCATAGCCTCCTCTTTTTCAAGGGACCAAAAGTAATTGGACAAGGGACTCTAAGGGCTGCAATTAACTCTGAAGGTGTCTCCCTCGTTAACCTGTAATCAATGAAGTAGTTAAAAGGTCTGGGGTTGATTACAGGTGTGTGGTTTTGCATTTGGAAGCTGTTGCTGTGACCAGACAACATGCGGTCTAAGGAACTCTCAATTGAGGTGAAGCAGAACATCCTGAGGCTGAAAAAAAATAAAAAATCCATCAGAGAGATAGCAGACATGCTTGGAGTAGCAAAATCAACAGTCGGGTACATTCTGAGAAAAAAGGAATTGACTGGTGAGCTTGGGAACTCAAAAAGGCCTGGGCGTCCACGGATGACAACAGTGGTGGATGATCGCCGCATACTTTCTTTGGTGAAGAAGAACCCATTCACAACATCAACTGAAGTCCAGAACACTCTCAGTGAAGTAGGTGTATCTGTCTCTAAGTCAACAGTAAAGAGAAGACTCCATGAAAGTAAATACAAAGGGTTCACATCTAGATGCAAACCATTCATCAATTCCAAAAATAGACAGGCCAGAGTTAAATTTGCTGAAAAACACCTCATGAAGCCAGCTCAATTCTGGAAAAGTATTCTATGGACAGATGAGACAAAGATCAACCTGTACCAGAATGATGGGAAGAAAAAAGTTTGGAGAAGAAAGGGAACAGCACATGATCCAAGGCACACCACATCCTCTGTAAAACATGGTGGAGGCAACGTGATGGCATGGGCATGCATGGCTTTCAATGGCACTGGGTCACTTGTGTTTATTGATGACATAACAGCAGACAAGAGTAGCCGGATGAATTCTGAAGTGTACAGGGATATACTTTCAGCCCAGATTCAGCCAAATGCCGCAAAGTTGATCGGACGGCGCTTCATAGTACAGATGGACAATGACCCCAAGCATACAGCCAAAGCTACCCAGGAGTTCATGAGTGCAAAAAAGTGGAACATTCTGCAATGGCCAAGTCAATCACCAGATCTTAACCCAATTGAGCATGCATTTCACTTGCTCAAATCCAGACTTAAGACGGAAAGACCCACAAACAAGCAAGACCTGAAGGCTGCAGCTGTAAAGGCCTGGCAAAGCATTAAGAAGGAGGAAACCCAGCGTTTGGTGATGTCCATGGGTTCCAGACTTAAGGCAGTGATTGCCTCCAAAGGATTCGCAACAAAATATTGAAAATAAAAATATTTTGTTTGGGTTTGGTTTATTTGTCCAATTACTTTTGACCTCCTAAAATGTGGAGTGTTTGTAAAGAAATGTGTACAATTCCTACAATTCCTATCAGATATTTTTGTTCAAACTTTCAAATTAAACGTCACAATCTGCACTTGAATTCTGTTGTAGAGGTTTCATTTCAAATCCAATGTGGTGGCATGCAGAGCCCAACTCGCGAAAATTGTGTCACTGTCCAAATATTTCTGGACCTAACTGTAAAAGCAACAAAAAAGAAACACAAAAAGCAAATCCCGTAAGTGCCAGGATAAATACAGCTTAATCATCAGAACACAACTTGCTCAGCATTTTAAACCTGAATGCATTGAACAAACCAAAAAAAAAAGTGATCATATCCTAAAGTTTGATTAAACAAGATTAAAAGATCCAATAATTGTAACCCCTATTTATACATTTATATTTGTTTTCTATTATATCACTAAACATGTCATTTATGAAGTGTTTAAGAAGAATAGTACAGTAGTTAAATCCTCGTTAAAATATGAACTAATAAAACAATTAATAGTACGTTTTTAAATTGCCTTTTATCATCAATTTGTCCCTTCTAGTTGGTGAAATGTAATCTTGTCCATAAGCGCTATTAGCAATCGAAATTTCCTTTTGTGTCAGAGTATGTACGGACTGTCACGGTGTTTGGCTCCACCTGAGTTAATATCTTACTTTTGAATTATGGATTATTTGGTTAATATAGACCCCACACTTTTAGCCACTGGCTGAACAGATCTGAATTCAAGATTATCGCATTGACACTATAATAGTAAAATATTTTAAAATATGATCTCATCGCGATCCCAACTTAATTTGGTACAGCTGTGGCTAAGAGCATAGCAGACATGTGCAGTTTTGGAAATTTTTAAATTAAACCGATGTTTTTTGGAAATGCATTTTAAAATTTTGCGTTTGCATGGGTAAAAAAAAAATACTCTTGTGATATATCTGGTGAAAGCCTGTACGGTTCTGAGCAGATTGGTGTTTATTTTGTTTCTCTATCTTATTTCTAGCCCGAGATATGATAGAAAATGTAAAGCCATACCAAGCCAAAATTCACGCTTTTTTAAAACTTTAAAAATCTGTAAAAAAAAAAAAAAAAACTGATAAAGAAAAAAATTAAAAACTTTTTATTTGTAATTAACTAAAGTTGTACTTCATATAGAAAATAAATGAAACAAATCTAAAGATATCAGGTAAAAAAAATATTAATATTTGGATCACTTGATATGGAATGGCCCGTTTCTGACCACGTGGGGTATCGGCGCGTTCATAAGAAAGTGGGTAACAAGTTTTGGGGTCCATTTTGTTGTGTTATTTTTTGTAAAAGTGAATAAATTTGGGTTAGAGCAACATTTTTAGGTAAAATTTTATTTTTTGCTTTTTTTCATTCCACATTGCTTTAGTTCCTGTGAAGCACCTGAAGGGTTAATAAACTTTTTGTATGTGGTTTTGAGTACTTTGACGGGTGCAGTTTTTGGAATGGTGTCACTTGTGGGTATTTTCTGTCATCTAGGCCTCTCAAAGTCACTTCAAATGTAATGTGGTCCCTAAAGAAATGGTTTTGTAAATTTTAATGTAAAAATGAGAAATTGCTGATAAACTTTGAACTTTTCTAACTTCCTAACAAAAAACAATTTGTATCCAAAAGTGTGCTTATGTAAAGTAGAAATGTGGGAAATGTTATTTATTAAAGGGACTGTATCGTGTTTTTTTTTAATTTTTTATTAAAATAAGGGATTCTGAAATGAAGTATGTCTAATTCAAAATGAAATTCGTAGCTTATTTAGTTTTTATGTTATTCTAATTTTACTGTATGCACTGGGGGCCATGTTGGATTAGCTGTGTGTTTAACAACAGTTACACACTCCTTTATGGCAGCCCCTGTACATAGAGAACAGTGGTCGCCATCCGACCCTATGTGTATCGTTACAGTGGGTGTGTACTGTGATCTGGACGCGCCCCCTGGGCTGTCCATATCACAGCAAAGGGCAGATTTCAGCGCCATTTTTGTGGAGATTCAATCCATGCTCTTTGCGCCACTTTACACCTGTCAACCGCCGGGATGTAAGTCCGGTACGCCTCCACTCCCCCCGTTACCTATCACACAAACCCTCCCTCCCTCTGTTCTCACCAGCCCCCGCCCCCTGCCGTTACCGTATGTTATGAAATCACGTCTCTCCGCTGTCCCCAGCCCCGTTCTGGCGGCCGCTGGTGTGTGTGTCCTCCCTGTGCTCTCATCAGCCCCCTGTCGTTACCGTGTTATTAAATCACGTCCCTCCGCTGTCCCCAGCCCTGTTCTGGCAGCCGCCGGTGTGTGTGTCCTCCCTGTGCTCTCAGCAGCCCCCTGCCGTTACCGTGTTATTAAATCACGTCCCTTCGCTGTCCCCAGCCCCGTTCTGGCGGCCGCCGGTGTGTGTGTCCTCCCTGTGCTCTCAGCAGCCCCCTGCCGTTACCGTCTGTAATGAAACCCCCTCCCTCCCCCAGCTGTCCTCATCCCCGTCCACGTTCGTGTGTGTGTGTGTGTGTGTCAACCCTTCCGCTTGCTACCCTGTGTGTACTGGTGATACTGTCTGCATGGTTGTTTATCTAATCCTCCCCTGTGTGATACTGTGTGCTGAGCGGTGTATCTAATCCTCCCCTGTGTGATACTGTCTGCTGAGCTGTGTATCTAATCCTATCCTGTATGATACTGTGTGCTGAGCTGTGTATCTAATCTCCCCTGTGTGATACTGTGTGCTGAGCTGTGTATCTAATCCTCTCCTGTGTGATACTGTGTGCTGAGCTGTGTATCTAATCCTCTCCTGTGTGATACTGTGTGCTGAGCTGTGTATCTAATCCTCTCCTGTGTGATACTGTGTGCTGAGCTATGTATCTAATCCTCCCCTGTGTGATACTGTGTGCTGAGCTGTGTATCTAATCCTCTCCTGTGTGATACTGTGTGCTGAGCTGTGTATCTAATCCTCCCCAGTGTGATACTGTGTGCTGAGCTGTGTATCTAATCCTATCCTGTGTGATACTGTCTGCTGAGCTGTGTATCTAATCCTCCCCTGTGTGTTACTGTGTGCTGAGCTGTGTATCTAATCCTCCCCTGTGTGATACTGTGTGCTGAGCTGTGTATCTAATCCTCTCCTGTGTGATACTGTCTGCTGAGCTGTGCATCTAATCCTCTCCTGTGATACGGTCTGCTGAGCTGTGTATCTAATCCTCCCCTGTGTGATACTGTGTGCTGAGTTGTGTATTTCTCTCCTGTGTGATACTGTCTGCACAGCTGTGTATCTAATCCTACCCTTATCCATCATATAGTGCCAACTACTGAGCCACCATATAGTGCCAACTACTGAGCCACCGTACAGTGCCAACTACTGAGCCACCGTACAGTGCCAACTACTGAGCCACCGTACAGTGCCAACTACTGAGCCACCGTACAGTGCCAACTACTGTACCAAGAGTATTTTTTGTCTCACTGGTTTTTTATGCGGTTTTATCATTGAACAATGTCATTGAAGATGGTTTAAAAAATTAATAAAAGAAAAAAGGTCTGATGTCATTTCCTTCTTAAATATTCTTCATTCTCCACTAGTGTATGCAGGAGAGCAGACAGCTGCAGAACTACAAGGCTCAGCATGCTCCATCCAGGACTGTATGCTGGAGGGAGAGGCAGGGGGAGCACAACTACAAGGCTCAGCATATTACATCTAATAGTGTATGCAGGAGAGCAGACAGCAGCTGCAGAACAACAAGGCTCAGCATCCTACATCCACTAGTGTATGCAGGAGAGCAGACAGCAGCTGCAGAACTACAAGGCTCAGCATCCTACATCCAATAGTGTATGCAGGAGAGCAGACAGCAGCTGCATAATTACAAGGCTCAGCATGATCCACCCAGGACTGTATACAGGATTTTTTATCAACCCAAAAAAAGACGTGGGCTTCGCCATATTTTTGTATGCTAGCAAGGTACAGCAGGCAGGCACGGGCTGCCCCCAACTCCCAGCTGCCTATTTGTACCCGGTTGTGAACCAAATATATAGCGAAGCCCTTTTTTTTAATTATTTCATGACTTTCATGAAATACTTAAAATAAAAAAAAAAACTTGGGCTTCGCCCAATTTTTTAGGCCAGCCAGGTACGACTAGGCAGCTGGGGATTGGAATATGCAGTGCAGAGCTCCCAAGGTTTATGGGCACCCACGCTGCGTATTGCAGTCCGCAGCCACCCCAGAAAATCTTGCTTTCATAGAAGAGCCATCTTCTGGCGCTGTATCCAACTCTTCCAGCTGCCCTGGTGACGGTTGGCTCGCTGGGTAATAATGGAGTTAGGACTAGCTTTATATTTTCAGCTGGCCCTAAGCCCGAAATTCATGGTGTCACGCCAATATTAGACATGGCCACCATGAATTTCTAGTAAACATCAAAAAAAAAAAAAAAAACCACAACACCGAAAAATTGTTTTATTAGAAATAAAACACAACACAATTAGTGACTCCATCTTTATTGAAATTAAGAACCCCCCTCCGCAGTAATCCTGGGTCAAGGGTCCCGCGCCGTCCAATCCGGATCCAATATCATCTGATCGGTTTGCTGGAAGGCAAAGCGATTAGATGATGTGTCAGGATCAAGTGCCTGAATCACATCACACATCAACTGATTGTATAAATGCCGTTTATACAATCAGCTGATGAATCTGTGAAGAAAAAAAAAAACCTACACACGTCCCTGCTGACTCCTGTCCGACCGCTGCAGGAGCTGCCGGTGATCAGCTGAAGAAGTCTCCGGACGCATCAGATGATAGCCGGGCGGCAAAAAGAGACTTACGATCAGCTAATGGGTCAGGTGACCACATCAGGTGATCCACCCCCAGGTCCTGCCGCCATCATACGTGCCTGAGAGCACACAGCCGGTGCAGCGTTATGGGATGAGGAGCTGGGAGCGGGCATGGCACCGGGAGTCTGCAGACACGTGAGTATGTTTTTTTTTTTTTTTTTCTTTCTATTGTTTACTTTCGTTTTCACAGCTACTTCCATCTCACGCGCGGGAGCGGGCCTGCCGCCGCACGGGAGATTGAACGAGCAGTGTGGCGGTACCAGGAGGATTCCATTACCGCAGTGTGTATATTATATATAATAAACAGTCAGTGTGTGTGTGTGTGTGTGTGTGTATGTATATATATATATATATATATATATATAATATATATATATATATATATATATATATATATAATATATATATATATATATATATATATATATATAATATATATATATATATATATACACACATATATATATTATATAATGTGTGTGTGGGCTGAGAAGAGTCAGTGGATACAGTTAGGTCCAGAAATATTTGGACAGTGACACAATTTTCGCGAGTTGGGCTCTGCATGCCACCACATTGGATTTGAAATGAAACCTCTACAGCAGAATTCAAGTGCAGATTGTAACGTTTAATTTGAAGGTTTGAACAAAAATATCTGATAGAAATTGTTGGAATTGTACACATTTCTTTACAAACACTCCACATTTTAGGAGGTCAAAAGTAATTGGACAAATAAACCAAACCCAAACAAAATATTTTTATTTTCAATATTTTGTTGCGAATCCTTTGGAGGCAATCACTGGCTTAAGTCTGGAACCCATGGACATCACCAAACGCTGGGTTTCCTCCTTCTTAATGCTTTGCCAGGCCTTTACAGCCGCAGCCTTCAGGTCTTGCTTGTTTGTGGGTCTTTCCGTCTTAAGTCTGGATTTGAGCAAGTGAAATGCATGCTCAATTGGGTTAAGATCTGGTGATTGACTTGGCCATTGCAGAATGTTCCACTTTTTTGCACTCATGAACTCCTGGGTAGCTTTGGCTGTATGCTTGGGGTCATTGTCCATCTGTACTATGAAGCGCCGTCCGATCAACTTTGCGGCATTTGGCTGAATCTGGGCTGAAAGTATATCCCGGTACACTTCAGAATTCATCCGGCTACTCTTGTCTGCTGTTATGTCATCAATAAACACAAGTGACGCAGTGCCATTGAAAGCCATGCATGCCCATGCCATCACGTTGCCTCCACCATGTTTTACAGAGGATGTGGTGTGCCTTGGATCATGTGCCGTTCCCTTTCTTCTCCAAACTTTTTTCTTCCCATCATTCTGGTACAGGTTGATCTTTGTCTCATCTGTCCATAGAATACTTTTCCAGAACTGAGCTGGCTTCATGAGGTGTTTTTCAGCAAATTTAACTCTGGCCTGTCTATTTTTGGAATTGATGAATGGTTTGCATCTAGATGTGAACCCTTTGTATTTACTTTCATGGAGTCTTCTCTTTACTGTTGACTTAGAGACAGATACACCTACTTCACTGAGAGTGTTCTGGACTTCAGTTGTTGTGAACGGGTTCTTCTTCACCAAACAAAGTATGCGGCGATCATCCACCACTGTTGTCATCCGTGGACGCCCAGGCCTTTTTGAGTTCCCAAGCTCACCAGTCAATTCCTTTTTTCTCAGAATGTACCCGACTGTTGATTTTGCTACTCCAAGCATGTCTGCTATCTCTCTGATGGATTTTTTATTTTTTTTCAGCCTCAGGATGTTCTGCTTCACCTCAATTGAGAGTTCCTTAGACCGCATGTTGTCTGGTCACAGCAACAGCTTCCAAATGCAAAACCACACACCTGTAATCAACCCCAGACCTTTTAACTACTTCATTGATTACAGGTTAACGAGGGAGACGCCTTCAGAGTTAATTGCAGCCCTTAAAGTCCCTTGTCCAATTACTTTTGGTCCCTTGAAAAAGAGGAGGCTATGCATTACAGAGCTATGATTCCTAAACCCTTTCTCCGATTTTGATGTGAAAACTCTCATATCGCAGCTGGGAGTGTGCACTTTCAGCCCATATTATATATATAATTGTATTTCTGAACATGTTTTTGTAAACAGCTAAAATAACAACTTGTGTCACTGTTCTGGCCCTGACTGTATATATGTGTGGGCTGATAACAGTCAGTGTATATAGCGTATGTGTGACAGTCAGTGTCTATATGTGTAACAGTCAGTGTATATATGTGGAATAGTACGTGTGTGTATATACTTACTAATGGTTGAGTCATCTCCACGTTCCTGTGAACACTGATCTTCAGGGACCTGCTGCAGTAAGGCTGCTCTTTCTCCAGGGCACCGTACGATGCTGCTGCTCCTGTCTGGCTAAAATGTGTTTCCACTTTACTTCCGGGTGGAGCTGTACAATTCATATACAGTCCCCCAGAAAATGGCGACACATTACTATGAAATACACCTCCTCCCCTTTTGGGTGCAGTGTAACACCCAAAAGGGGAGGAGAATAGGCATGTCATCTAGTGACTGCCCAAATTTGCAGCTATCGTAATTCTACTAAGGATTACTATACCTTTTGGATGTGTACACAGGAAGATGCTCCCCCTACTGGCAATTATAAGTATTTTTAATAAAAAAAATTTTTTTTTACATATTTAAAAGTTGAATTACATTAAGAAAACAGTTGTTACACAATTCTAATAATATTGTTTGCAGATTTGGCCTAACATAAAAAAAAAATAGATGATACAGTCCCTTTAACTATTTTGTGTCACAGAACTCTCTGGTTTAACGGTATAAAAATTAAAAAGTTGAAAATTGCTAAATTTTTGCCAAAATTATTTTTTTTCATAAATAAATGTAAAAAATATTGTCCATAATTTGGTACTAAAGCCTGCTTTACACGGTACAATTGCGCATACGATATCATATGCGATCGTACCTGCCCCCATCGTATGTGCGGCACGTTCAATTTGTTGACTGTCGCACAAACTATTATTTCCCGTCACACGTACTTACCCTTCCATACGACCTCGATGTGGGCGGCGACCATCCACGCGGCAGCCGGTCAATAGGATCGGAGGGGCGGAGATGAGCGGGATGTAAACATTCCGCCCACCTCCTTCCTTCCGCATTGCTGGCGGGAGCCGCAGGTATGATCTGTTCATCGTTTCCGGGGTGTCACACACTGCAATGTGTGCTACCTCGGGAACATTGAGCACCCCGACTTACAATTTTTAGCTTTTGAACGACGTGTATGCGATGAACGGATTTTCGTTCAATCGCAATCGCACAGAGGTTTTACACGCTACAATATTACTTACAATGCTGGATGTGGGTCACTTAAGACGTGACCCCGCCGACACATCGTAAGATTTATTGTAGCGTGTAAAGCCCGCTTTACATGCAGTCCAATATGTAACGAAAAACAATCTCAGAATCACTGGGATCGGTTGAAGCGTTCCAGAGTTATAACCTCATGAAGTGACTGGTCAGAATTGCAAAATTTGGTCTGGTCATTAAGGTGAAAATTAGTTCCGTCGCTAAGGGGTTAAATAAAGATGTTAAATAAAATCTGTAATATTTAAATGTACTTTATTTTATTACATTTCTCAGACTGCTCCTCTAAGAAAAATATGATCTAGAGTAGAAATTAGTAAATAACTTTGAATCCGATAGGTTTAATCGGCCATCCTCCTCTTACCTCAGCTGAGCGACAAGTGAGGGGTATGGACACACCCTTTTATTACATCTCATCCATCGAGTATCCTGCTCAGACCCAAGGAGAAGCAATGTGTGTTGTAGATTTGTCCATATTTTCTGAGGCATTCTCCTTCACCAGAAAAACGCACAAGATCCATTTCCTATGTGCAATCTGTACTTTATCTCTTTTTTTATTTTTACTGTTTTTGTCTATGTATTTTTATTTCATTTTTATAAGCATTTTAAGCACTATGCACTTTTTATATTTTTATATTAAGTCTAACTTGAACAAAGGAATGGCACTCCAAATCTTACATAATTTGAGAATTTATATATAGAGGTTGATAGTGAGTGTCTGTGTATATATAGAGGGGGATAGTGAGTTTGTGTATATATAGAGGGGGATAGTGAGTCTGTGTGTATACATAGAGGAGGATAGTGAGTGTATGTGTGCATATATATAGAGGGGATAGTGAGAGTCTGTGTGTATATATAGAGGAGGATAGTGAGTGTTTGTGTATATTTATAGAGGGAGGGTAATTTTACTCCTGTATGCTTATATGGAATAAATTCCAGAAGATTTGGAGTGCCGTTCCTTTGTTCAAGTTATATTGTGGATGCCTTCCTTGAACACGTGCAGTGCACCCTGGATTGTGTGCCACCTGGAACATTTATTTCTGTATATTAAATCTAACATTTTATAAGTTTCTTCCTTGCTGCGCTTAACTTGCTCACAAACCTTGAAGAGTGTGAAAGCTTGGCTGTGTTACCCTAAGTATAACACAGTGGAAGCAGAGAATCTAGCCGACACTCATTAAAGCTGTTTCACGTGTTAGTCTGGGACCCAGTAGAGGTGTCTTGCTGGCCTAACAACATGGCAAGTGATGATGTGGATGTGAGAACTGGCTGTGGGGTGTGCTTAGCTCATTGTCTGCCTATAGGAATGGATGAGTAGACAGGCGAGTTTGGAGAGTGGGGTTTGCTATACATTGACCTTGCATTTAGGCCTGATTGATATTTTGGATATTGTCACCAGCACATTGTAATTTTTTTTTCCTTTTTTTGAATAATGAATCTATTTTGACCAAGCCCAATACTTATAGTTTTTTTATTTTTATTTAGGAACCAAAAGAGTTGTATGCTGAGAAGAAATGTGTACCCATTTCCAAACTTGATCGTAATGTAAAACTATCATCTATAAAGAAGTACATTGAAGATGAAATGTCAAAGTATGTGTTTTGTGTTTGTGACATATACATTTAAAAGGAACCTGTCACCAGGTTTTCCACATACAAAGTATGGCCAACACTCTCTCTTACAGCATGCTAGTATGTTTGTCCTCAGTCCCCTAGCTTTTATTATACTCAGATGGTCCAGTCTGATAAGTGTTGCTCGTCTTGATCTGCTGCATCCTCTCTTAGGATCACGGTCCCCCTTCTATTCTTTGTTTGGATGATACATCCTACGTCCTCCACACAATGTCCCCTGTTGCATTTCTTCAAAGGCTTAGTTTTTTCTATCCTGCCAAAACAAGAGCAAATTACTGTAGTGTGCATGTGGTAGGAAAAGCATAATAGCGCTGATGGACCCGTAGGTAAATCCGGCGCATGCACATTGTAGTACTTTTCTCTTATTTTGGCAGTGCAGAGATAAGTGCGCTCACGCCATAGTGCGATGTGAAACACTGTGGATAGTACAGGACGTGTCATCCACACGACGCAGGAAAGGTGACTGTGATCGTAAGAGAGGAGGTGCCAGAGCAAGACCAGAAACATCCATCGGGCTGGATCATTCCGTCTTTGAGTATAATAAAAGTTCTTTTTTTGTGCCTTGCTTAGGGGATTCGGGACAGAAAAGGTGGCTTAAAAGTGTTTCGCCTTGCTTTATAAGGGAAGAACCAGGTGACTGGTTCCCTTTATGTTGGCTTCTGTTCTGACCCCTATCTCTGTCTTGTTTTGTTGTTTTTCTTGATTGTTTTATTTCCGCTCTTCAGGGATGAGAGAGAGATAATTTTTTAGATTACATTTCTGCTGTGTAACCATCATTTCTAACTCTTTATTATTTTTTTTTTTTCCCCCCAAGGTTCCCAGACTCCTTGGCTGTGTCATGGCCAGATGGGGGTAGTTTGGTAGAGAATGATGTCAAATCTGCTGGAGAGCCAATAGGTAAAATTGCTAATTTTATATGTTAAAAGCACGATTGTGTTTGTGTTGTGAAATACCAGATTTTTGCTTCATGGATTTGAAAGAGAGATTTTTCCGCTGAAGACAAACCTATGATGTCCTGCAACATTTTAGGGCTTTTTACATATGCACCACTCACAAAAAGTTAGAAATATTTTAGCTTCTGGTGAAATTTATGTAAAACTTAAAATATACCTGTAGAGTGAACTTTTTATCATAATAGTAGGTTGTTTAACCCCAGAACGACGGCCTAACGTCTCAAGACGCCGGAAAAGCAGGGTACTTGTTCTGTACCGACGCTTTGACACGTCCCGCCAAAAAAAGCCTGTAGCGCCGACCAGCGACCGAAAATCTCGCGGGTTTCAGTTACCGGAGGTAGCGGAGACCCCCCCCAGATTATGAATCAGGGTGTATTTTTTGGACCCCGATAATGTGATCGGCGGTATACACCGTATACCGCCGATCGCATTAAACAAAAAAAAAAAAAGAATTGGCAGGTAAAACTGATTTGTTTCTCATCTGACGTGATCAAACATGTCAGATGAGAAAGAAATATAAGCCCCTAGTGCCCCCGGTACCGGATAAATGCCCCCCCACCCCTTCCTCCGGAACATCCAAAATGGCGCCGCAGCTCACCGAAAACTGCTCCCGCTGCCGGCTCTACATTCATTTCCCTCCGATCTGAAATGATCAAACATTTCCGATCGAAGAAAAATGTCCTCTCCCTGAGCCCTCCTCCGGTCCTCACTGCCGTTCTAGGTCTCTCCCACCCGATTTGGGATCCTCCGGTCCAGTCCCCAACCCCCTCCTGACCAGCCAAATGGTGGGTGCAACTGGCGGCGCACGCTCCATTCACCCCCTCCTCCTGATTTGTTGCATGGGACATCTCAGATGCAATAGAAATGTCGTCCCCAGGTCCCGCCCCGGTCTGTCCCAGTCATTCCCCGGTCTCCTCCGGTCTTCCTTACCTCCTTGCAGCGGTGATCCCCGCGATTACTCCTCCTCTTCAGTAACATGCCGACCGCATGTGCAGAAGGCTGCTCCAGCGACAATGTCACTGAGAATGCCGCTCACACAGCCCTGGTGTAGACCCGGGGAGGGTGAATGCAGTCTTATGTCACTGCAGCCACTCTCCTCATATGGAGGGTCTGCACTTCTAAAAAATAGGGTGTATGTTCCCGGAGCATGCACCCCATATTCTGGAAGGTACAGAATCGTCGTGGGACCTTCAAAATGGATTACTGCGGACCAGATTTTTTCTTTTTTTTTCTTCAATAAATTGGTGTAAGAGGGAATGTGTTGGGGTGCATTTTTTTCAAATACAAAATGTTCTTGTCTTTATTTTTTTTTATTACTGACAGTAATGTCGGGTATCTGATAGACGCAGTGACCTCACTAACCGCTGGACTTGATGCCAGGTGACATTACAGCTGGTATCAACCCCTTATATTACCCCGTTTGCCAAAGCACCAGGGCAACGGGTGGAGCTGAGGAAAAGCACCAGAATTGGCGCATCTAATGGATGCGCTACTTCTGGGGCGGCTGCGGCCTGCTATTTTTAGGCTGGGAAGGGCTAAATAACCATTGCCCTTCTCACCCTTATACTACCAGACCACAGCTGTCTGCTTTACCTTGGCTGGTAAACCAATTTGAGGGGGACACCACATTTTTTTTTTTTTTTTAAATTATTTATAAATTATTATAAAAAACAGCTTGGGGTAACCTCCAAATTGGATCACCAACCAAAGGTGAAGCTGCCAGCTGTTGTCTCCTGTCTGCTTTACCCTAGCTGGCTATCAAAAATGGGGGGGACCCCACATCGGTTTTTTTTTTTTTTTAAATTATTTATTTATAATTGGGCTAAATACAAGTCTAAGCACAATGAAAGTCACTAACAGGTGCCAGCTTAGAATATGCAGGGGGTGAGACATTATATATGTGTCAGACTTCTATCCATCCATCCATTGTAGCTTTTGTGCCCACAATCCAGATTTGTAACGTTTTGGGCGCAGAGTGTTTTTTGCTGCGTCCATAACGCTGAGTTATGCAGTACAAGTGCAGTTCAAGGTTTTTTAGAAATCTCCTGCCCACGTCACTTCTTTTCTCTGCAGCATAAACAGACCTGCGGCGGGGCTTCCTGACCAGCAGCATGTCAAGTTATGCTGTAGAGACTAAAGTGTTCTTCGGAGGGATAATAAAGTTTGCAGCGGCCCGAACCTGGATGCACAAGCAGCTGCATTCTCCCGTGGACAACACTCTCTCTGCAGAAGGGCTGGCACTGCGTCCTAGACACAGTCGCCGGATTGTGGGAACATAGCCTAAAAGTGATAAATTTGTCGCTACAGCAACTTTTTTGTGAAGTACCTGTAGATTCAAAATTCTCACTATACCCCTGAATAAAGTGCTTGAAGGGTCTAGTTTCAAAAATGGGGTTACTTGTGGGGGTTTCGGCTATATAGATGCCCTAGGAACCCTGCAAATGCGACATGATGCCCACAATTTATTTCAACTTTTACAAAATTCAAATCATGCTCCTTCCGTTCCGAGCCCTACTGTTTGTCCAAACAGTTTTTTTTTTGCCACATATGGGGTATCACTGCGCTCATAAGAAATTGAATAACAATCTGTGTGGTCCATTTTTTTGGTATTGCCTCTTGAAAAACTGAGGAGTTTGGTGCTAAAGCAACATTTTTCTGAATTTTTTTTTTTAATTTTCAATATGACTACTTAAGGTTATCAAATTTAATGAAGCACCTGTGGGTTCAAAATGCTCACTATTCCCCTAGATAAAATCCTTGAGGTGTCTAGTTTCCAGAATGGGGTCATTTGTGGGGGCGCTCCACTGTGTAGGTACCTCAGGGGGTCTCCAAACGCAACATGGCGTTCGCTAATAATTCCTGCCAATTTTGCAGTCAAATGGCGCTCCTCTCCTTCCGAGCCCTGCCGTGCACCCAAACAGTTGATTTCCATCACATATAAGGTATGGGCCAAATTAAAAGAAATTGCACAATAAATTTTATGGTGCATTTTTTCCTGTTACCCTTGTGAAAAAAGGTACCTGGTTGAAGTAACAATTTTGTGGTAAAATGTTATTTTTGTATTTTCACGGCTCAACATTTTAAACTTCTGTGAAGCACCTGGGGGTTCAGGGTACTCACCAAACATCTAGATAAATTCCTTGAGGGGTCTATTTTACAAAATGTGGCCACATGTTGGGGAGCTTCGCTGTGTAGGCACCACAGGGGCTCTCCAAACGCAACATGGCGTTCGCTATTGATTCCAGCCAATTTTGCAGTCAAATGGCACTCCTTCCCTTCCGAGCCCTGCCGTATGCTCGAACAGTTGATTTCCACCACATATAAGGTATTGCCAAACTCAGGAGAAATTGCGTAATAAATTTTATGGTGATTTTTTTTTTTTTTTTTCCTGTTACCCTTGTGGAAAAAAAAGCTACCTGGTTGAAGTAACAATTTTGTTGTAAAATTTAATTTTTCATTTTCACGGCTCAACGTTATAAAATTCTGTGAAGCACTTGGGGGTTCAGGGAACTCACCAAACATCTAGATAAATTACTTGAAGGGCCTAGTTTCCAAAATACTGTCTCTTGTGGGGTGTTTCTGCTGTTTTCGTACCTTAGGGGCCCTACAAATACAACATGGTACCCGCAATCTTTTCAGCCAAATTTGCTTTCCAAAATTCAAATATTGCTCCTTCCGTTCCAAACCCTCCCATTTGTCCAAACAAAGGTTTCTGACAACATGAGCGGTATCACCGCACTCTTAAGAAAGTGGGTAACAAACATTGTGGTCCAATTTTTGATATTACCTTTTGAAAAAGTGAGAAAATTTGATGCTAAAGCAACATTTTTGAGAGAAAAAATAAAATTTTCAATATGACAATGTAACATTATCAAAATCTGTGCAGTACCTGTGGGTCCAAAATGCTCACTATACCGCTAGATAGAAGCCTTGAGGGGTCTAGTTTCCAAAATGGGGTCACTTCTGAGGGGTTTCTGCTGTTTAGGTACCTTAGGGGATCTGTAAATGCAGCATGGTGCCCTCAATCTATTTCAGCCAAATTTGCTTTTCAAAATCCAAATATTGCTCCTTCTGTTCTGAGCCCTCCCATTTGTCGAAACAGAGGTTTCTTACCACATGTGGGGTATTGGCGCGTTCATAGGAAAGTGGGTAACAAGTTTTGGGGTCTATTTTGTTGTTATTTCTTCTAAAAGTGAATAAATTTGGGGTAGAGCAACAGTTTTAGGTAAAATTTAATTCTTTGCTTTTTCTTCATTCCATATTGCTTTAGTAGCTGTGAAGCACCTGAAGGGTTAGTGAACTTCTTGGATGTGATTTTGAGTACCTTGAGGGGTGCAGTTTTTAGAATAGTGTCACTTTTGGTTATTTTCTGTCATTTCGGCCTCAGTCACTTCACATGTGATGTGGTCCCTAAAAAAATGGTTTTGTAAATTTTGTTGAAAAAATGGGAAATTGCTGATGAACTTTTAACCATTCTAACTTCCTAACCCCAAAAAATGTAATTTAAAGATTTGCGCTGATGTAAAGTAGACATGTAAGAAATGTAATTTATTAACTATTTTGTGTGACATGACTCTGGTTTAACCCCTTCAGCCCACAGCCTATTTTAACCTTACTGACCTCGCCATTTTGCGCAATTCTGACTAGTGTCCCTTTATGAGGTTATAACTCTGGAACGCTTCAACAGATCCCGGCGATTCTGACATTGTTTTTTTGTGACATATTGTACTTCATGAAAGTGGTAAATTTAGGCTGATATTTTGTGTTCATTTTTGATAATTTTGGAAATTTGGCGAAAATTTACAAAATTGCGCAATTTTCAAAATTTGAAATTTTATGCCCATAAATCTGAGTTGTCACACAAAATAGTTACTAAATAACATTTCCCACATGTCTACACCAGCGCAATTTTCAAACAAAATTTGTTTTTTTTGTTAGGAAGTTAAAAGGGGTCAAAGTTCATCAGCAATTTCTCATTTTTCCAACAAAATTTACAAAAAACTTTTTTTTAGGGAACACATCACATTTGAAGTGACTTTGAGAGGCCTAGGCGACAGAAAATACCCAACAGTGACCCCATTCTCAAAACTGCACCCCTCAGGCTAATCAAAATCATATCCAGGAAGTTTATTAACCCGTTAGGTGCTTCACAAGAATCAAAGCAATGTGGAAGGAAAAAATGAAAATTTAATTTTTTTACACAAAAATGTTACTTTAGCCATAAAATTTAGCATTTTCGTAAGGGTATCAGGAAAAATTACACCACAAAATGTATTGTGCAATTTCTCCTGAGTACACCAATACCTCATATGTGGTGGAAATCACTTGTTTGGGTGCACGGCAGGGCTCGGAAGGCAAGAAGCGCCATTTAACTTTTCAAACGCAAAATTGTCTGGAATTGTTAGCGGATGCCATGTTGCGTTTGGAGACCCCCTGAGGTGCCTAAACAATGGATCTCCCCTCACAAGTGACCCCATTTTGGAAACTAGACCCCTCATGGAATTTTTTTTAGATGTTTAGTGAGCCCTTTGAACCCCTGGGGGCTTTTCAGAAGGTCATAAATTTGAGCCGTGAAAACCATATATTTTTTTTTTTACCACAAAATTGTTAATTTAACCAGGTAACTTTTTTTTTTATTCACAAGAGGATCAGGAAAAATTACACCATTAAATTTATTATGCAATTTCTCCTGACTACACAGATACCTCATATGTGGTGGAAATCAAGTGTTTAATGGCACAGCAGGGCTCGGAAGGCAAAGAGCGCCATTTAACTTTTGGAGCTAATTTTCCATTCAAAAAGTCAAGTGGCGCTCCATCCCTTCCGAGCCCTGCCGTGCACCCAAACAGTGGTTTATGACCACATATGAGGTATCTGTGTACTCAGGAGAAATTGCACAACAGATTTTAGGATACATTTTATCCTGTTGCCCATGTAAAAATAAAAAAAATTGAGGCTAAAAGAAAATTTGTGAGAAAAAAAAATGCTTTATCATTTTTCGGATCAATTTGTGAAGCACCTGGAGGTTTAAAGTACTGACTACGCATCTAGATAAGTTTCTTGGGAGGTCTAGTTTCCAAAATGGGGTCACTTTTGGTGGATCACCACTGTTTAGGCACACAGGGGCTCTCCATATGCGACATGGTGTCTTGCTAACAATTTGAATGGAAAATTAGCTCCAATTATTTACGGACATCATGTGGCGTATGGAGAGTATGTAGTGTATGTCAGGTTGGTGTGTGTGTGTGTGTGTGTGTGTGTGTGTGTAGTGTAGTATACGTCAGGTTGGTGTGTGTGTGTGTAGTGTAGTATAGGTCAGGTTGGTGTGTGTGGCGTTGACCACACACACATCAACCTGATGTACACTACACCCCACACCAAACTAACATACACTACACCACACACACCAACCTGACTTAGTGTATGACAGGTTGGTATGTGGTGTAGTGTAGGTCAGGTTGATGTGTGTGCGGTGTAGTGTACATCAGGTTAGTATGTGTGGTGTACGTCGGGTTGGTATGTGTGGTGTAGTGTACACCACACTCACCATCCTGACATACACAACAGACTAACCTAAGTCAGATTGGTGTGCAGTGTATGTTAGGTTGGTCTGTGGTGTATGTCAGGATGGTGTGCAGTGTTGTATAAGGTAGTGTACGTCAGGTTGGTGTGTGTCAGGTTGATGTGTGGTGTAGTATACACTACACCACACACACACACACACACACACACACACACACACACACACACACCAACCTGACGTACACTACAACACACACACCAACCAACCTGACGTACACTACAACACACACACCAACCAACCTGACGTACACTACAACACACACACCAACCAACCTGACATACACTACAACACACACCCCAACTTGACGTACACTATAATACATACCAACTTGACGTAGTGTATTTCAGGTTAGTGTGGTGTAATGTGCGTCAGTTTGGTGTGTGTGTGGTTTAGTGCGCTAGGTTGGGGGTTAGTCACCCTTTACTGTGGGTCTTTCTGCATGGCGTGCAATATTATTCAGCCCCTTTACTTTCAGTGCAGCAAACTCACTCCAGACGTTCATTGAAGATCTCTGAATGATCTAATGTTGTCCTAAATGACTGATGATAAATTTTATCCACCTGTGTGTAATCAAGTCTCCGTATAAATGCACCTGCACTGTGATAGTCTCAGTGTTCTGTTTAAAGCACAGAGAGCATCATGAAGACCAAGGAACACAACAGGCAGGTCCGTGATACTGTTGTGGCGAAGTTTAAAGCCAGATTTGGTTACAAAAAGATTTCCAAAATTTTAAATATCCCAAGGAGCACTGTGCAAGTGATCATATTGAAATGGAAAGAGTATCATACCACTGCAAATCTACCAAGACCCGGCCGTCCATCCAAAGTTTCATCTCAAACAAGGAGAAGACTGATCAGAGATGCAGCCAAGAGGCCCATGATCACTTTGGATGAAATGCAGAGATCTCCAGCTGAGGTGGGAGAGTCTGTCAATAGGACAACAATCAGTCGTACACTGCACAAATCTGGCCTTTATTGAAGAGTGGCAAGGAGAAATCCATTTCTCAAATATATCCATAAAAAGTGTTGTTTAACCCCTTCAGCCCCAAGCCTATTTTGACCCTAAAGACCAGGCCAATTTTTGCAATTCTGACCAGTGTCACTTTATGAGGTTATAACTCTGGAACGCTTCAGCGGATCCCGGTGATTCTGAGATTGTTTTCTCGTGACATATTGGGCTTCATGTTAGTGGTAAATTTAGGCCGATATTTTTTGCATTTCTTTGTGAAAAAAACGGAAATTTCGCGAAAATTTTGAAAATTTTGTAATTTTCAAACTTTGAATTTTTATGCTCTAAAACCAACGAGACATATGACACAAAATAATTAATAAATAACATTTCCCACATGTCTATTTTACATCAGAACAATTTTGGGAAAAAAAAAAAAAATTTAAGGAAGTTATAGGGGTTCAAAGTTTATGAGCAATTTCTCATTTTTACAACAAAATTTACAAAGCCACTTTTTTTAGGGACCACATCACATTTGAAGCAATTTTGAAAGGTCTACATGACACAGAACACCCAAAAGTGACACCATTCCAAAAACGGCACCCCTCAGGCTACTCAAAACCACATGCAAGAAGGTTATTAACCCTTCAGGTGCTTCACAGTAACTAAAGCAATGTGGAAGGAAAAAATGAACATTTTACTTTTTGCAACAAAAATGTTAATTTAGCCTCAAATATTGCATATTCACAAGGGTAGCAGGATTAAATGAACCCCCAAAATTTGTTGGGCAATTTCTACTGAACACGCAGATACCTCATATGTGGCGAAAAACCACTGTTTGGGCGCACGGCAGGACTCGGAAGGGAAGGAGCGCCATTTGACTTTTTTGAATAGAAAATTAGCTGGAATCGTTAGCCGCACCATGTTGCGTTTGGAGAGCCCCTGAGGTGCCGAAACAGTGGAGCTCCCCCACATGTGACCCCATTTTGGAAACTAGACCCCTCATGGAATTTATCTAGATGTTTATTGAGCACTTTGAGCCTCTGGGGGCTTCACAAAAGTTAATAGAGTTGAGCTGTGAAAATAAAAAAAAATTTTTTTACCACAAAATTGTTACTTCAACCAGGTAGCTTTTTTTATCACAAGGGTATCAGGAAAAATTGCACCATAAAATGTATTGTGCAATTTCTCCTGAGTACACAGACACCTCATATGTGGTGGAAATAAAATGTTTGGGCGCACAGCAGGGCTCGGAAGGCAAGGAGCGTCATTTGACGTTTCAAACGCAAAATTGTCTGGGATAATTAGCGTATTCCATGTTGCGTTTGGAGACCCCCTGAGGTGCCGAAACAGTGGAGCTCCCCCACATGTGACCCCATTTTGGAAACTAGACCCCTCATGGAATTTATCTAGATGTTTATTGAGCACTTTGAGCCTCTGGGGGCTTCACAAAGGTTAATAGAGTTGAGCCGTGAAAATAAAAAAAAACTTTTTTACCACAAAATTGTTACTTCAACCAGGTAGCTTTTTTTTTCACAAGGGTATCAGGAAAAATTGCACCATAAAATGTATTGTGCAATTTCTCCTGAGTACACAGACACCTCATATGTGGTGGAAATAAAATGTTTGGGCGCACAGCAGGGCTCGGAAGGCAAGGAGCGTCATTTGACGTTTCAAACGCAAAATTGTCTGGGATAATTAGCGTATTCCATGTTGCGTTTGGAGACCCCCTGAGGTGCCGAAACAGTGGAGCTCCCCCACATGTGACCCCATTTTGGAAACTAGACCCCTCATGGAATTTATCTAGATGTTTATTGAGCACTTTGAGCCTCTGGGGGCTTCACAAAAGTTAATAGAGTTGAGCCGTGAAAATAAAAAAAAAACTTTTTTACCACAAAATTGTTACTTCAACCAGGTAGCTTTTTTTTTCACAAGGGTATCAGGAAAAATTGCACCATAAAATGTATTGTGCAATTTCTCCTGAGTACGCAGATACCTCATATGTGGTGGAACTCAAATGTTTGGGCGCACAGCAGGGCTCGGAAGGCAAGGAGCGTCATTTGACGTTTCAAACGCAAAATTGTCTGGGATAATTAGCGTATTCCATGCTGTTTGGAGACCCCCTGAGGTGCCGAAACAGTGGAGCTCCCCCACATGTGACCCCATTTTGGAAACTAGACCCCATGGCATAGAAAAAAAAAAAACAGCGGAAGATGGGGGGGGGGGCGGCAGATGGGGCGGCAGCAGATGGGGTGGCAGCGGCATATAAAGGGAGCATCTGTGATTGTGAGACGGCGGCTGGGATAGGGTGGGGGCGGATGGGAGAGGGCGCAGTGGATGCAGGAGCGGCAGAGGATGGGGGAGGAGGCGGGTGGGGGGGATGGGTGGGAAGGGGAGTGGGAGGTGAGATTGGGGATAGTTACCCTACAGGATGGATCTAGGCAGCTGGATCACAGGAGATGAAGGAGGCAGCAGATTGGGTAGGGTGAGAGGTGGGGGAGGGAGCGCAGCGCAGATCACGGAGGAGACAGGTGAGCAGAGCACAGATCACGGGGGTGAGAGGTGAGGGAGAGCGGACAGCAGATCACGGGGGTGACAGGTGAGGGAGCACAGATCACGGGGTGACAGGTGAGGGAGCACAGATCACGGGGGTGAGAGAGCGCAGATCACGGGGGAGACAGGTGGAGGGAGAGTGAACAGCAGATCACGGGGGTGACAGGGGAGGGAGCACAGATCACAGGGGTGACAGGGGAGGGAGCACAGATCACGGCGGCGACAGGGGAGGGAGCGCACATCACGGCGGTGACAGGGGAGGGAGCACAGATCACGGCGGTGACAGGGGAGGGAGCGCACATCACGGCGGTGACAGGGGAGGGAGCGCACATCACGGCGGTGACAGGGGAGGGAGCGCACATCACGGCGGTGACAGGGGAGGGAGCGCACATCACGGCGGTGACAGGGGAGGGAGCGCACATCACGGCGGTGACAGGGGAGGGAGCGCACATCACGGCGGTGACAGGGGAGGGAGCGCACATCACGGCGGTGACAGGGAAGGGAGCGCACATCACGGCGGTGACAGGGGAGGGAGCGCACATCACGGCGGTGACAGGGGAGGGAGCGCACATCACGGCGGTGACAGGGGAGGGAGCGCACATCACGGCGGTGACAGGGGAGGGAGCGCACATCACGGCGGTGACAGGGGAGGGGAGCGCACATCACGGCGGTGACAGGGGAGGGAGCGCACATCACGGCGGTGACAGGGGAGGGAGCGCACATCACGGCGGTGACAGGGGAGGGGGCGGGTAGCTGACCACGGGGGTGAGAGGTGGGGGGAGCGTGCAGCACATCACGGAGGGGAGGGGGCGAGCAGCACATCACGGAGGGGAGGGGGCGAGCAGCACATCACGGAGGGGAGGGGGCGAGCAGCACATCACGGAGGGGAGGGGGCGAGCAGCACATCACGGAGGGGAGGGGGCGAGCAGCACATCACGGAGGGGAGGGGGCGAGCAGCACATCACGGAGGGGAGGGGAGCGGGCGAGCAGCACATCACGGAGGGGAGGGGAGCTGGCGAGCAGCACATCACGGAGGGGAGGGGGCGAGCAGCACATCACGGAGGGGAGGGGGCGGGCACCGATCACGAGGGGGAGGGGCCGGGCAGCAGATCGGAGGGAGCGGTGGCACTATGACAGATGGAGGAGGACAGGGTGCACGATCCCTGTCCTCCTCCATCTGCCATAGTGCCACCGCTCCCTCCGATCTGCTGCACGGAGGTGAGGGGCCGGGGCAGCAGATTGGGGGGAGCGGTGGCACTGTGGCAGATGGAGGGCGGCAGCGGATCGGGAGGTGTGGGGGTGAGGGTGCGGGCAGGAGATCGGGGAGACAGGTGGCAGATCGCGGAGGGCGGCGGCGGCGGATCGGGACGCTTTTCGTACAGTGCAATGGCAGCGCGGCAACTTCCGGGTCTCATAACAGCATGGGACCGGAGCTTGTCGCCCTGCCATTGCACTGTGTACACTCACTGTGTTCAGTGCTGGCGTGCTGCAGGGACACGTGAAGCTGATGGGGCGGTCACCGGCAACAATCCACTGTGATTGGAGAAATCGGTCACAAGGCCGATCTCTCCAATCAGAGCATTGGAGCTGGGGGAGGGTGATCCAGTGAGGTCACCCAGCTCCAGCCAATGGCCAGTGCTACAGCTGCACTGGCCAGGGCTGGATTTCAATGTTTCAGTCATTTTAAATGGCTGGAACATTACAGTGGCTGTGATTGGTTGAGCGGCGTTCGTCAGCCAATCACAGCCTCCGTAGGTCCGGGGAGGAGGCACCACCCCTCCTAAGGTCAGGAACAGGTCCCCTCCTCCCCGAATCTGCGGTTTATGTTAACCGATCGCAGTCACCGGAGGCTCCGGTGCCGCGATTACGCCATGACGGAAAGATCCGTCCTTGGTCGTTAAGGCCCAGGGCACAAGGACGGATCTTTCCGTCCATGGTCGTGAAGGGGTTAAAGTTTGCCACAAGCCACCTGGGAGACACACCAAACATGTGTTAGAAGGTGCTCTGGTCAGATGAAACCAAAATCAAACTATTTGAGCACACAGCTCATCACTCAGCACTCAGCACACAGCTCATCACCCTGCACTCAGCACACAGCTCATCACCCTGAACACACCATTCCCACTGTCAAACATGGTGGTGGCAGCATCATGGTTTGAGCCGGCTTTTCTTTACCAGGGACAGGGAAGATGGTTAAAATTAATGGGAAGATGTATGGAGCCAAATACAGGACCATTCTTGAAGAAAACCTGTTGGAGTCTGCAAAAGAGCTGAGACTGGGACGAAGATTTGTCTTCCAACAAAACAATGATCCAAAACATAAAGCAAAATCTACAATGGAATGGTTCACAAATAAACGTATCCATGTGTTAGAATGACCAAGTCATAGTCCAGACCTGAATCCAATCGAGAATCTGTGGAAAGAGCTGAAAACTGCTGTTCACAAACGCTCTCCAACCTCACTCAGCTCGAGCTATTTGCAAAGGAAGAAAGGGGAAGAATTTCAGTCTCTCGATGTGCAAACTGATAGACATACCCCAAGCGACTTTCAGCTGTAATCGCAGCAAAAGGTGGCGCTACAAAGTAACTTAAAGGGGCCGAATAATATTGCACGCCCCAATTTTCAGTTTTTATTTTTAGAAAAATTTAAAATAAGCAATAAACATCGTTCACCTTCATAATTTTGTCCCACTTGTTGATTCTTCACCATAAAATTTAAAATTTTTATGTTTGAAGCCTGAAATGTGGGAAAAGGTTTGGAGTTGGCGTCGATGCAAGGGAAATTGAGGAGTCGGAGTTGCAGGTTTGGCTTGTCGACTCCACAGCCCTGAGTAGGAGCATGCAATGGTGATTTCTTCATCTCAAGCAATTTATTAAAACAAAAGCCAACATCCGTGTTGGGTATACCCCTCTCCCAAAAAAAAATAAAAAGTTAATATACGAATAACGTGACATGTCTCCTTAAGCTTCAATGACAACTTAAAACGCCATCTCATGCCTTTCACAAGTGGAGTTATTGTCTGCTGAGGCATGACATCCACTTCTTCTGTAAGGAACTTTCTCAGGTCATTGAGGTTCTGGGGTATAGTGTTATGATCCTGTACATAGCGGCTCCACTGATCTCAAAGGTTTTCAGTGGGATTCCGGTCTGTAGAAAGTGCAGGCTTCTCCATTTGAGGTATCCTGGTCTCCAGCAGCCGTTCCCTCATTGACTTGGAGCTTTGTCATCCATGAAGATGAAATTAGGCCTGTGTTGTTCATGCTGAGGAATAATGCTTGGAAATAATGATAATATTCAAGTAATAGGGGCTTGTCACTGTACCATTCACAAAGTGTAGGGTAGTTACGTATTGAGTAGACACACCCGCCGAAACTGTAACAACACCAAAGGTTCGTATGGTGACAAGCGTGGTTAATTCAAAGCACTCTCCTTGATGTCTCCAACATCCATTGGCGGCCATCATTGCTGCTCAGTTTGATCAACGAACAGCACTGTGACCCACTTGTCACTTGTCCAGGAAGATAACACCAGTGCCCGGTGGTGTCGTCAGGTACCCTTGCAGGCAGTCTAGTACGTAGACCACACAGATGTAAACTGTTTTGAACAGTCTGACGTGACACTATGATGCCTCTCATCTCACTTAAATGTGCCTGGAGTTGTGTGATATTCATCATCCAGTTCCGAAGGGCATTGTTCACAATGAATCGGCCATCAGTGAGGAATGTGGCCAAATAACTTCTATGCCTTTCTGTGACTTTTCCAGTCTTTTTATATCTCTCTGATGACACTCTGTGACACTCTAAGCTAAGTGGCCACTTCCGTCTGAGAAACAGCCTTGATCCATGATATCAAAATGTGAACCGCATAATGAGGAGGGCTGTTTAAATACCAATTCTAATTAAACCCCATATTTATTGGGTGGTTTCATAGATCAAACACCTGTTTTGAATTTTGCCAATAAGCTCCTTATTAGAGAATAGCAAGATGTACAAAAGGTACTGAAACGTTGATCATGTGCATTCAAAAGTTTAGAGAGGATCACATTAAGGGGTTGTTACACTACTTTTACATTGATGGCTTAGCCTTACGATAGGTCATCAATTTCCGATTGGCTGGGGTCTGACACCCCACACCCCAGACGAATCAGCTGTTCTTGGTGGCAGTAGCAGGCACCCAGAAATGCTCAGTTCCAGAGCTACTCTGTCTTCTGATAGTGGCCGCTGATGGGTACTGCACTTTTGCCTCCTATTTTAATCAATGGCATGTAATGCATATTTTAATATTTTTAACCCCATAACGACCCATGACGTACTGGGTACGTCATGGTGACCTGGTCCTTAACGACCCATGACGTACCCAGTACGTCATGGGAAATCGCGGCCCCGGAGCCCCGGTGAGTGCGATCAGTGTATACAAACCTTAGTTTCGGCAAAGAGGGGACCTCTGCCTGACCTCAGGAGGGGTGGTGTTTCCTCCCCGGACCTACGGAGGCTGTGATTGGCTAACGAATGCCACTCAGCCTATTACAACCACTGTAATGTTGCAGCCATTGAAAATAGCTGAAACGTTGAAATCCAGCCATGATCAGTGCAGCTATAGCATTGATCATTGGCTGGAGCTGGATTACCTTTGTTTCACCCTCCCCCATCTCTGATTAAAGAGACTGATCTCGTGACCGATCTCTCCAATCACCATGAATCTGGGGCCAGTGACCTGTAGGTGACCGCTCCCTTAGCTTCACTCCGTCCATGGAAGCTGAGGAGAGCGATCCATGCATGTGCCCTATTGTTGAGCCCCATCCCCCGATCCACTGCCTCCGGTCCGCCGCCCTCCTGTGTCTGCTGCACCCCCCCTCTATCTGCCATAGGTCTCCCACATCAGCCGCTCTCTCCCATCCTCTTCATCTGCTGCCACCTCCCCCACCTCTCACCCTCCCTGATCTGCTGCCCGCGCTCTCCCATCCTCATCTGCTGCCCCCTCCCCCACCTCTCACTCTCCCTGATCTGCTGCCCGCTCTTTCACATCCTCTTAATCTGCTGCCCCCTCCACCATCTCTCACCCTCCCCGATCTTCTGCCCACTCTCCCCCATCAGCCGCTGCCCCCTCCCTGATCTGCTGCCCCCTCTCCCACCTCTCACCCTCCCTGATCTGCTACCTGCTCTCTCCCATCCTCTTCATCTGCTGCCCCCTCTCACCCTCCCTGATCTGCTGCCCTCTCCCCCACCTCTCCCCCTCCCTGATCTGCTGCATGCTCTCTCCCGTCCTCTTCATCTGCTGCCCCCTCCACCCCCTCTCACCCTCCACCACCTCTCACCCTGATCTGCTTCCCGCCCTCTCCCATCCTCCGCCGCGCCCTCTCCCATCTTCCGCCGCGCCCTCTCCCATCCTCCGCCGCGCCCTCTCCCATCCTCCGCCGCGCCCTCTCCCATCCTCCGCCGCGCCCTCTCCCATCCTCCGCCGCGCCCTCTCCCATCCTCCGCCGCGCCCTCTCCCATCCTCCGCCGCGCCCTCTCCCATCCTCCGCCGCGCCCTCTCCCATCCTCCGCCGCGCCCTCTCCCATCCTCCGCCGCGCCCTCTCCCATCCTCCGCCGCGCCCTCTCCCATCCTCCGCCGCGCCCTCTCCCATCCTCCGCCGCACCCTCTCCCATCCTCCGCCGCACCCTCTCCCATCCTCCGCCGCACCCTCTCCCATCCTCCATCAATCTAGTCCCCCCTTCCTTTTTGGAGCACATCCGTGCGGGCGTCCTGATTTTTTTTTTTCTGTAAACTAAGAAAGAAATACAAATAAACTTCGTTTAGGGCCAGTAAAATTATACTGTAGTAATCGTCAACTACAGTATTTTTTTACTGAATATTGTAAGGGTCAGCCCAGTGCCACATGTGAAAGCGATGCACGAGTCTCGCATCACATTATCCGACACGGTTACTGTCTTGCTCATGTTGTACTCTTACTAAGTGTTCTTTGTGGTAAGTCGGCTCGTAATGTCTTGCGCCATACTCTTGATGTGTAGAGGCTCTCCTCGCTCTGATCATTTCACTTTTAGGAAGATTTCTCGTAACCTGTGCAGGATGGTTACTATGGGCATGTAAAATGGTGTTCCCACTAATGGGTCTCCTGTATAGGGTTGTACTGATACTGCTTGTCTCTGGAACCTTCTTAATATACACATACAAAAAAGAAACTTCATTCAAACTCCTTCATGACAAATTGTAAATTCATGTCATTAGAATTGGCATAATCCAAAAAAATCGGCGCGATTTGGGAACACTAGATGATCAAAATGTCAACTATACAACGGCCATACCTGGTGTTATATGTAGATGTAAGCTTGGTTGGTAATTTGACTTTTCCTTTTTTTTTTTTTTTTTTATGGATGTGTACAATGAGTTTGAATAGATTATTTGGTTATCCTAAAGGTACCTTCACACATAACGACTTACCTGCGATCCCAAAAACGATGCGACCTGATAGGGATCGCAGGTAAGTCGCTGGGAGGTCGCAGGTGAGATGTCACACAGTGAGATCTTACCAGCGATGCAGAACAATACAGATCGCAGTAGCGATCTGTATAACGATCTCAGCAGTCATTGTTATCCTGTTACACAGTGTCAAACACAGCGATGTGTCCTGCCCAGCAGGACATCGCCTTTGAAGAAAATGACCTGGACCATTCTGCAACGACTAGAGATCTCACAGCAGGGGCCTGATCGCTGGTAAGTGTCACACATAACGAGATCGCTAACGGGATCGCAACTGCGTCACCAAAACGGTGACTCAGCTGCGATCTCGCTAGCGATCTCGTTATGTGTGACAGTACCTTTAGTTCTAGTACCATGGTGATAAAAGATCGTCTGGTTTAGGTTTGTATACGATAGGAAGATAGTTTTATAGAAGTTCTTTTAACTATGGTATCTGGATTTATTATCTTGTTACTATGTTCTAAAATTTTTAATAAGCTTCTATAGTTTCAACCTACGTATGGAGAATATGCCATATTTACAGTAGATTTATCTCCGGTAAGGCCCCCTTCACACATCCGTCAAACACGTGCGAGTTTGGTCCGTCCCTTATATACCGGAGACACGGACAAACGTGCACCAATGTTATTTAATGTTTGAGGACACATGTGCGTTTTTCATTAAGGTCCGTGTGCGTGCCACGTTTGTGTCTTCATTTTGCACACACGGACCCAATGAAAGTCAATGGGTCTGTGCGCACGCCTAAGTGACACGGACGCATCTCTGTATGCTCCGTGTACGTTTTGTGCTTTTTTCATGTGATGTCGGTCTTTTTTCTTTTTCTGTTTCGTTCTCTCCCTCAGTCCGTCGGTCGGTCTCTCTCTATTTCTGTCGGTCGGTCTCTGTCTTATCTGTTCCTCTCGCTGTCTGTCGGTCAGTTCCCCCCCTCACTCATACTTTCCGTTCCCCGATCTCCGGCGCGGCGCTGCACTGCTGTTATAAAAGCTCCGGCGGCTTTTCCTCTTTTGAAAAAGCCGGCCGCTCATTAATCAATCTCGTATTCCCTGCTTTCCCCGCCCACCGGCAAATATGATTGGTTGCAGTGAGACACGCCCACACACTGAGTGACAGCTGTCTAACTGCAACCAATCACAGCCGCCGGTGGGCGTGTCACCATGGAGCAGAGAAATAAATAATTAAAAAAATCGGCGTGCGGTCCCCCCTTACTATTTTAATACCAGCCAGATAAAGCCATACGGCTGCAGGCTGGTATTCTCAGGGTGGGGAGCCCCACGTTATGGGGAGCCCCCCAGCCTAACAATATCAGCCAGCAGACGCCCAGAATTGCCGCATACATTAGATTTGCCCTGGTGCGTTGGCAATCAGGGTAATAAGGAGTTAATGGCAGCCCATAGCTGCCACTAAATCCTAGATTAATCATGTCAGGCGTGTCCCCGAGATACCTTCCATGATTAATTTGTAAGTTACAGTTAAAAAACAGACGCCGCGCCGGTGATCGGGAAACGGTGAGTATGCGAGAGGAGTACTCCATTCAGTCACTCTGGTGATTAGCGGTCACCGGTGAGTCCTTCACGGGTGACCGATAATCAGCGACGCGACACACAGAGCCGCGGTATGACAATGAAGTCGGGTGAAGTTCACCCCAGTTCATTCTCTACGCGCGACTGTCTGCTGTCAGCGGGTATGTATCTACGACATTGTGCATCACAAACACGCATAAATTCACACAGACAACACATACAGTTATTTCTCTCACGCATAAACGGACAATCAACACGCACACACGGCTAGCATACAGCATTCACACAGATGGCACACGGACACAAAAAAAAGGACAC
>NC_134358.1:174425813-174512234 GCF_048569485.1 Anomaloglossus baeobatrachus
TCCTGGGAGATTTAATTTAAGGAAAGTTATTCTTTGTGAATTTTTTATCCTTTATTATGCTATGGGGTCTCTCCCGACCCCAGAACATAATAAATGCAATATGTAAAAATAAAATCATTATACTTATCCTCGGTGACATGGGATCAAAAGAGTCACAGAGGTGCTGAATAGGTGAGAGTATAAGGATTTTCTATTTAGTATATATTACGTTTATTATGCTTTGGGGACTGGAGAGTTTTTTGGGTGCCTTATTGTCTGAACCTTGTATATCTACCACTGCGTCTGTCCGGTTCGAGCATCTGACAGTGTGCATGCCCAGTCCCCCAGGTTTTTCGGCTGAGCGACGATTTTGGATGTTTGCACATGTGCCATTGCTAACAAAATGGTGGAGCGCTTGCGTTCCAGGAGTCCACAAAGCGAAACAACCATCCGATAGTGGTAATGACGTCGACAGTGCATGTGACATAAAGCCGCGATGGTTTCACCTATCATCCTACTCAATTATGTATAAGTAACGTACACACCTCCAGTCCTATGCCCGTTATTGGTGAGGCAAGTTCTTATAAGCCATGTCCTCCCTTCCCCAACAGACTTCCCCTGATGAAGAAGGGCAAAACGTCTATTGGGGTGGCGGGAACATCCCATCACTAACAATAGTGCGACTAAGTGCTACAATTTAGTCCATTTTTGATTCTTAAACAGTCCGTTTAATTAACTGGGAAATGTTTTTCCTGTTCTACTGGAAAATTTGTTCTGGATTATGTTCCAATCTATACCATACAAGATCGGTTTTGTGTATTTGTTTAGCAGCATCTTGTTTTTACTTTAATGTATTTATGTAATTACACCATTCTTTATACAATTAATCTAATTTTGGCGCAAAATACTCCTGTTTAGTTTTCTCTTCATGTCCTCTGTATTTAAGTAGTTGCTAAAATATTGTGCAGTTGTTTTACAATGACAATTTTGGAAAACAAGTTTACAATCCACGGATCTCCTGGAATATCGTAAACGCACAGTTGAAGAGAAGGCATTATATGATCTGCCGTACTAAGGGCACAGCAAAATCCTGTACTCCGCATACTTCATTTCCAGGGTAATAGGTGTCGGGGTATTATACAGCATTGAGGGCCTGCGCAGTTCTGCACTTGAAATGCACAGGTACAAGATTCCAGGAGATCTGACGAAACAGTAGGATGCGTAATCCACATGAATTAAGCCAGAGGGGGGATCCAGCACATCTGAGAGTGGCATGCATGAACTAAAAGTGTAAATTCACAGATTTATTCCAACTGTACTATAATACAAAATGAGATTTTTAGCAAATAATTGATCAATTTTTTGAGCCACCCCTGCCACGTCATGGCAAATCTATATAGGGGGTCCTACTCTATATTTTATATTTCATTGTGCCATGCGACCTCCTAGATAAATTAAAAGCAGAACCATATTAGAGCAACACATACCTATGACCCTTATATAACCGCTTCCATGTCGCAAAAAGAGGCAACTGCAGATAAAAGGCAGCCCAGGTCCCAGCATGTGCAGCAGATGCCACACACCAGGACAATGTCAGAACTGACCTTCACAGTGCCAGACTATCAACCATAAAAATAGGCGGACCAGACCCAAGCATGGTGCTTAATTAGCAATGCCTGTTAAAGGGGTGAGGTGGCTGAATGTGAACAGCCACCAACAGGAGGAATATTTGCAAACCAACATCAGCGGTTATATAAAAGGTCACAGGTATCTGTTGCTCTTATATGGTTCTGCTTTTAAATTTATCTAGTAGGCCGCATGGCACAATTAAATAAAAAATATAGAGTACGACCCTCCTATTGAGATTTCCCGTGACATGGCAGGGGTGGCTCAAAAAATTGATCAATTATTTGCTAAAATTCTCATTTTGTATTATAGTACAGCTGGAGTAAATCTGTGAATTTACACTTTATTTTATGTATGCTACTCTCAGATGTGCTGGCTTCCCTCTCTTTTTGCTTGTATCAATTAAGTCAGGAAGAAGGCAGCTGAAGTGATTGAGGAGGCATCAAAAAAAGAAGACACCTAAAAAAACTGCACAATATTCCAGAAGTTTTTAAGGTATTTTTTTGGCATATGTAGAATGTGTTGGGGGCTTAAATACAAGTCAAGAGTAGTTAATAAAGCAGTTGGCTTTAGTTTAAATGTGGAAAACCTGGTGGCATGTTCCCTTTAAGCCTGAACCTCAGATCTTGTTAAAATTTTCAACATTGAATAAATCATCAGTCTTTCTATTAATCTTCATTGAACATAACAGAGAACAATAGAGGAAAATAGGGTTTTTTTGAGCCGCGCCAATGATTTTTCATTGGCGCGGCTCAAAAAACCCATATTTTCCTCTATTGTTCTCTGTTATCTGCAGTCTGGGTTGCTGCTGCCTTGATCAAAACTTTCCATGCCTGCATAGTAGTTGTGACTTTCACAACTTCACTTGGTGAGTAGTACTGCTCCCTGTCTCTACCCCGTGTGTTATTGGGGTAAAACTCTATTGCGCTTCTCCACAGCTTTTTACTCATCGTATTAATCTTCATTGAACACAAAGACTGCTCTATTGACACTTGGCTTTAAACAAGCGTTCCCATGGTGTATTTTTTATTAAATAAGTTTGCTTTTATAATGAAGATCAATATGTGTGAAGTGTACTTTTCACCACTATTCAAGCACTTTTTTTATTCTTTTCAAACAGCAACTTGCTAATTCATTTGCTTAGTGTAAGGCATCAGCCATCTCATATCCCCTTCTGATCTAATATGCACTTTGATAAGCTTGATTATAATGTTCAGATGAAGAAAAACATTTTCTCTACAGCAATAAAATTATATAATGTGAATTGAAATACTTCAATTTACATCGACACTTTACATGATTGTAATGTCACCAGCTGCATACTTGTTTTGAAGATCAGATCGTTGCCTGGCTTATAAAATCTTGTCACAGCTTGGCGCTAAGCAAAATTTCGGCATTGCAACCTATAGCACTTGCCATTAGGGTCTCTGGATGCATAATAAAAAGGGAAATACTTTTATATGGAGCGTTTTTGCCTATATGGAATATAGGGGCATGTATTGCTCTTAGTTTATGTATCCCAAATCTACAAAAATAAATAAATAAATAAATTAT
The DNA here is from genome assembly GCF_048569485.1 of Anomaloglossus baeobatrachus. Lineage (NCBI taxonomy): Eukaryota > Metazoa > Chordata > Amphibia > Anura > Aromobatidae > Anomaloglossus > Anomaloglossus baeobatrachus. The sequence goes on from NC_134358.1 coordinate 174,428,973, forward strand.
ATATATATATATATATATATATATATATATATATATATATATATATATACTGTCATATGAAAAAGATTGGGCACCTCTATTAATGTTAACCTTTTTTCTTTAAAACAATTTGGCTTTTTGCAACAGCTATTTCAGTTTCATATATCTAATAACTGATGGACTGAGTAATATTTCTGGATTGAAATGAGGTTTATTGTACTAACAGAAAATGTGTAATCCGCATTTAAACAAAATTTGACCAGTGCAAAAGTATGGGCACCCTTATCAATTTCTTATCAAACCCAAATTGTTATAAAGAAAAAAGGTTTATCATTAATAGGGGTGCCCAAACTTTTTCATATGACTGTATATATATATATATATATATAAAATATAATATATAATATAACCAAAACACATTGGTTGGAATATGTCTTTATTTGGCACATATGCATATATAACAACTAGCTGTTCCCAGCCAGCTTACGATTGGTACGCCCATTCCCATGTAATTAACGCTGCTGGTGATTAATTAAACTAAAGTTAATAATGACAACATTCAGTAGCATTGAAGTGGTTGAATTATTTGTAAACAAAGTTGATAATTGTCGACTGGCACTGAAAACGTGACGTGAAAAAAAAACGCTGGGAGTTGCACACACACATCTCAAGGTGAGCTTATTCAGCCAATGACAGACAAAGGCCTTGTAATGCTAAATTGTAACTCCCAGCATTTTTCACTTCACGTTATCGTTGCCAGTCAACAATCATCAACTTTCTTTACATGTAATTCAACCACTTCAACGCTACTGAATGTTTACTTTATTCCTCCAAGCAGCATCCTGCTTTCAGTCCTAAAGGCATGCCAGCAAGGGTCAGCTCAGTTTACAGTGAACGGAGGCTGTAAGCATGCCTGGGCACACTGACTGACAGCCATCTCAGCACTAATCTGTATTTCCTTTCAGAATGCTATTAACATAACGGACAGGGCAATTTTTCATTTTTTCGATTTCAATTTTTCCTCGCCTTATTCAAAGGCACATATTTTTTTAATTTTTCCATTAATATAGCCATACGAGTACTTGTTTTTTGCAAGGTGAGTTGTGCTTTTGAATGGGAACATCTATTTTATTATATGATCTAATGGTAAGTTGGAAAAAAAATCCAAATGTGTCAAAAAAAAAATAAATAGCAAAAAAAGTGAATTTCAGCAATTTTTTTTTAAATTATAGAGCTCATTTTACCATAAAACTGACCTGGCATTATTATTCTGCGGCCACTACCAGTGGGCTCTTATATACAGCATTCTAACATGCTCTATATACGAGGGGCTGCTGATAAGTCTTTGGCTTTACCCAAAAAGAAAAGAGATAGGATGATGAAACTTTACATTTATTCCACAAGCTCTCCACTGATGTCAACACAATTCTTACATTGGTATTCTAAGGTCTGTAAGCCTAGCAAAAAGAAGGATTTCAGTTGTGCCTTAAACCAGGCATCTGTAGCAGCAATGGCATCAGAAATGGTGTGAAATTTGGTACCCTTGAGGTGTTTCTTCAGGTTTGGAAACAGATGATAGTCGAAGGGAGTGCAATCTAATACCTTGCATTGATGGTAGAACCCATTTGAAGGTATTCCACTAGCATCACACCCTTTTTATCCTAGAAGACAAATGCCATCACCTTAGTGCTGATTTTTTCCCCCTGAACTTCTTTGGACGAGGAGAACCACTGTGCCTCCACTCTTTTCACTGCTCCTTGTTTTCAGAGTCATGCAAATAAATCCAAGTCTCATCCATAGTGACCAGTCGATCCAGGAAGTTCTTACCAGTCCGGAAATGCTGACAAATAGACTGGGAAGTTTTCACTTTCATGGTTCTCTGATCAGTTGTCAAAAATTTGGGGACCCACTTTGCAGATAGCGTCCTCAAATGTTCATGGATAATGGCACAAACACATTCACGAGAAATCCCCATGATGTCTGTTATTGCTTTAGCTGAAATTTGTCAATTCTCCAATATGAGGTTGTTCACAGCATTGACGATCTCTGAAAAAGCAACCATTGTTGGTCGTCCAGGACATTTCTCATCATTGGTGCTGAACTGGCCAGTTTTAAATTTGGTAACCCAATTCTTAACTGTGGAATATCCAGGGCATTGATCCCCCAATGTCTGCGACATATCACCATGAATATCCTTTGCGAACGTACCTTGCAGAAACAAGAATTTTATCACTCCTCTGCTCTTAGTTGCTGTGAATATATCGCATTAGACTCCGCCATTTTGTTTTCCCTCATGCGTAGAACACTGTTGACATAAGCAACAAACACAACATTTTGAAAACATATATTAGACACATAAGGCTTTTATGTGATGTAACATGGTTACCATTAGTGATGAGCGAATGTGTTCGTTACTATTCACTTCACAGAATAGTACGGTACTCGGGTTATTCGATATACAGCGAATAATGGAGTATTCGCCTCGCTATATTTGGATGTACTACCCAGCCATTTTGGCCCCTGATTTGCAGCCAATAAACATGCTGGGCTTCTTAACCAATCACAGTAATGCCGCAGCCATCTTGGTTGTGGTGTTACTGTGATTGGCTGGCCACTCAGTGTTATAGGGTCTATAAAAGACCTTCTGACACCATTGGGCACCTGCTTTGTATCAGCGTAGGGATAGAGCGTGCAGCTGCTAGGGAGAGTGTAGGCCTCTTAATAACAAAAGAAGCCCTTTTCAGGGCTGCCAGCAGCATAGGTCAGTGTAGCATTCAGAGGGACAGATTTCCGAGTAGGGAGAGTGTTTAAAGCAATTCGTGTCACTACCTCCATTGTACTGTCCAGAAACCAGAATACAATAGCTCTTTTAAGAGCTGATAGCACTAAACAAAGTCACAGCAGGGAGGGCGCAATTGTGGATTAGATAGGGAATCGGGACCTGTTTCCACAATATTTAGTGGTCCACAGCCTTATTTGTGCCGACTGTCCACGTCAGCCACATTCATACGTTGCTAGTGGCTTTTGCAAATATAAAGCACAACTCTACCATTTTGTGCTGCCTGATATAGTAAAGCACTGTTCATTTTTCCCACAATAGTTAAGGTTTCACAGCCTGACTTGTGCCGTCTGTCCACATCAGCCACATTCATACGTTGCTAGTGGCTTTTGCAAATACAAAGCAGGACTCTAGCAATCAGTGCTGCCTGATACAGTCAGAGCGTGTTTTCAGCTGGGCCAGAGGTGGCCCAGTAACATACATTTGGGAGGGACTGCTCTTACTTATACATTTGGGTGGTACTTCCCTCACTGAGACTCATATAATGGAATACATATAACATAGCAGTTTACAATGTGCCCATTGTAGCATTGGGCTTTACCCCCATCCTCCATGTAATTCTGCAGCCCTCAATTTAAGTTTTCAGAGGGCCATCATCAGTTGTTCATCAACAGTAATTGTAAATTGCTATAGAATATGTTGTCCCTATCTCAGTCACAATGTGGGACAAGCCATGACAAGGGTCTTCAGTGACAAATATTAGTTTGGTATGACTACTGTCCTGGTTTGTCCAGTGCACAATGTGCATTGTTGACAAAAATTAGCCCTATAGCCTGAGTCATGGTTGATGCAGAAAAGAAACAGCTTTATATGGGAAGGGGTGGACGTGAACAGCAGTAGTAAAAATGAACATTTTCGGGGAATTTAGTTTGGGTTGTTCTCATGTGGAGGGATTATCAACAGTGGAGAAATCCAGCCCTTGTTAAATTTAATCAGAGTAAGTCTACCTGCATTTTCTGTGGAGAGGCGTGTGCACCTATCAGTAATGATTGCCCCAGCAGAACTGAAAACATACTCTGACATCCTACTAGCAGCCGGGCAGGCCAGCACATCCAAGTTGTATAAGGAAAAATCAGGCCAAGTGTTCAGCTTGGACACCCAATAATTAAAGGGAACTGAAGCATCAGAAAGGACACAGGTATGGTCACTTAAGTACCTCTTGACCATGTTGCGCAACTTCTCCCTCCTTCGCATTGTTACAGGCACAGATAGCCCTTGCTGTTGTGGTGTTTTATTGAAAATGGCCCAGTTTGCGCACAGTTTCATGCCCCTCTGTTGGACCTGGTGTGCGTGTCTATCCCCATTAATCCTTGGTGTTGAAAAGACTCAGTAACTCTGCCGCCAGTGTTTTTTGAGGGTGATGTTTTCAGCAACTGATCTATAACAAACGACCCTCTTGAAGGCTTTCATTGTACAACCCTTTGGTGACTCCAAAAGGAGAGAAGGAAATTTCTCCTTGTACAGTGGGTTCAGAAAGGTGGCCAACCATGATGTCTGTTATTGCTTTAGCTGAAATTTGTCAATTCTCTAGTATGAAGTTGTGCACAGCATGGACAATCTCTCGAACAACAACCATTCTCGGTCGTCCAGGACGTTCCTCATCATTGGTGCTGAAGTGACCTGTTTTAAATTTTGCAACCCAGTTCTTAACTGTGGAATATGAAAGGCATCGATCCCCCAATGACTGCAACATATCACCATGAATATCCTTTGCGGACTTTCCTTGCAGAAGAAAGAATTTTCTCACGCCTCTGCTCTTAGTTGCTGTGAATATTGCATTAGTCTCCGCCATTTTGTTTTCTCGCGTGCGTAGAACACTGTTGCCATATGTTACAGGACCACTTAAAGCCCCTCGGATGAATGATCAACATACCAATGGGCACATTCTAGCTGGCCTTGTAAAGTACTGGGGAAGAGCTAACTAGAAATTATGTATGACAGAGGGACCTACAAGATGTATAAGTCAGGGCCCTCCCAATTGTAAAAGTAAAAATAAGTCAAAAACACTACATGTGAACAAACGCTAAAACAGATATTTTTTTCTACTCTAGTTTATTTAGCCTTATATACAAGTGATTATGTAGGAAAAACTGTTTCTTAACCTTTTTGGCCTGTAAAATGCAATTTAGGTTAGGTTTAGAAGGTGTTCTTGTGCATCTGTAAAAGTGGCTTAATTCAAACCAGGAAGTCTGCGCGCCTTAAAGGGACGGCGCTGCAGATTCCTGCCGAGGACTGCGGACCCCCGGAACTCGGCCCGGGGGCAGCAGAACTAAGGCGAGGGGGCCCCGGCCAAGGGGCACCAGAACTGACGAGGCCGAGTGGGCCCCCCTGGCTCTCCAGGGCCCCGGCATTTGCCCAGGTATGCCGCGTGCACTGCTGACGCCGGCCCTGAGTGCGGGAGAGGCGGGGGGTGGCCCCCCCACCCCTCCACCGGCCAGCCCACCGGGAGAAGTCCCGCCCCTCCCACCTGTCAGTCCGGGCCTGATTGTATCTCAATGTCGGCTCGTGCGCATGATGTAGGACGCGTCATGCACCCAGGCTTCAGAAGAAGGAGGACAAAGATGGCAGAAAGAGGACCCATCCGACCAGTCTGCACCGCACTGACCGTTAGGGGAGTATTATAAAGTGATTTGTACATTCTACACCGCGACCTGTGCTCCTATATATAGCATATTAGGATTCTGTATAGAAGAGCCCACTGGTGGTGGCCACAGCTTATAGGCCCCAAATCTGGTGACAGGATCCCTTTAAGGTTAGTACGACTATGTAGATACCAAACATGAATAGTTTGTTTTATATTCATGGTAAAAAAAAAATTCAGAAATTTTGAAAAAAAAAAAAAAAATCTTGCTTGTTTTGCGACTTTCCGAGAGCTGTACATTTTAAATTTTTGGGATATGGAATTGTATGAAGGCTTGTTTTGTGCGCCCCAAGCTGATGTTTTTATTGATATTATTTTGGGGTATATACCATGGTTCGAACACCTGTGACTTCATTTTTTGTCTGTTGCGGCAACCGAAAAACTGCAATTCTGGCATTTTGACTTTTTGTCTTGTCACGCTGTTTACAGATTGGATTAATTTTTTTTGTATTTTGATAGATCGGAGTTTTATGAACACAGCGATACCAAATATGTATTTTTTTATTTCTTCATTTTTAATGTGGGAAGTAGGGGGTGGTTTAAAATTTTATGTATTTTTTTCCCTACTTTGTACTGTATTAAGTAGCATTGCTGTATATTGAAGATATCACAGTCTCCTTTAAATGCCAGCCACATGCTGGTTTTCACAGCATTACTGAGATGATAGACACAGGGGTCATCAGCTGACCCCTGGTTGTCATGACAACACGTCAGGCCAATAAGGGTTCATAAGAGAGCTCCCCCTGCCAACAAATGTTAAATGTCACTGTTACAGATTGACAACAGTAGTTACAGATTAACAGCCGCTAGTAAAACGCTGCTCCACACACTGCTGTTAGAGGTAGATGAAGGCTCAAAAATTTAGCCTTCATCTGCAGAGAAAGATACGGGCTCGGCGTGTGAGCCTGCATCAAAGGCAGGGAGACGACTCATGATGTGCATAAGGAGTTAAGCTGCAGATTAACAACATATCTGCTAATTAATAGCATTTGATGACATTACAGGTTCTGTTTATTGAATCAGACCCTGTGTAGTGTACACGTTAGGATTCTTTTCAGACAGCACTTGCTCTGGCCAAGTGAACATGCCAACCAACACAGAGGTAAGCGGCAGTTCATGCTAATTTAGGTGCTGAAAGGTTCACAAAATATTTTTGCTTCACCATCGGTTCACAGAGCATTCCAATTTTCATATTCAAGTAAATGATTTTAGGCACAACAAAAGCATAATTTCCTTCAAAAAAAGTATAGTTTTTATATGGGGCTAAAGGTTCCCAACAGGGATGAGAGGACCCCTGGATGTTCAAGTTTGCCAGGTCCAGCCGGACTTTAGTTAAGTTTGGTTTGGTCCTTAAACCTATAGAAGTCAATAGACACCTGAAATTCTGTGCTGTAAAATGGTCGTAGGAAGGGCTATTGGACTGCAAAAGGAAGCAAAATGGAGGAAACAGCAAACCAACTCCACTGTAAACAAATGGGAATAGGGAAATGACTTAAAGAGGTTCTGGCATCATAGTAATCATAGATAAAGAAAAATAAATAAGAAGTAAAAAAATAAAATAAAAATTTTAATAGTGCCCCCACAGATGCTTATTTCAGACTTCCTCCACAGATCAAAAGTTTTTAGATTGGCCCCACGAAGATTGATTTCAGAGTTCCCCCAGAGAGGCAGAATTGTAAGAGTGCCACACAGAACCTGTTTTCACAATTCCCCCACAGAAACATAATTTCAGCTCCAGTAGCATATACTACAGCTACTGCCGTTAAAAAGCTCGTAGTTGGATTTGGGATAGAGCTGGCGGTCCGACGCGAGGCTTGGAAAAGTTCCCCCACAGAGCAACAATTTTAAGAGTGCCCATACAGAGCCTATTTTTACAGTTCATTCAAAGAGCCAAAATTGTAAGAGTGCAGCCACAGAGCCTGTTTTCATATTTCCCCTACAGAGCAAAAATATCACTTCCAGTAGCATACATTACAAGCTGCCTCAGTTTGAAAAATGTATTGTTCAAAGCAGGCAGCCATGCAGGTAGGAATAATGGAATAGGACTCGAGTTCTAGTTCATGGTTTGTCGGAACTGGGACCATGATTAAAAGGGTCTTCATCCAGTAATCAGCACTGGTAACAATCTGGGCAGCACAGAGATCATTGTGCAGGAACCGCAGCATGTATTCACTCATGTGTGCCAGGCCACCTAAAGCAACGACAAGCTGTCTTCAGTGGAAAGTGTATAGTCTGTGTCTTCTGTATACCCCAGCCGCACTCCAGTGATGCCCATGAGTTGCTTTGAGAGCATCAGGCTCTGTTAGGTCACTCTGCAGCAGGCTTGAATAGGGTGATGTGCACCAGGCCCAATTAGGGTATTGTGCCCAAGGGTCTATGCTCATTTAGAGTACTGTGCACCAGGCTCGATTATTACACTCTTCACCTGGCCCTATTAGGGTGCTGTGCACCAGGCTCTATTACGGTACTCTGCACTAGGCTCTGTTAGGGCACTCTGCACCAGGCTTTGCTATGTCACTCTTCACCAGGCTCTATTAGGGTACTGTGCACCAAGGTCTGTTACAGCACCCTGCACCAGAGTCTGCTAGAGTATTCTGCACCAGGCTCAATTAGGGTACTGTGCACCATGCTTTGAATAAAATCGCAGCGCAACCTGTGATCGGGCCTTTATAGAGGCCTGGTCACGTGGTGTGTCAGCCAATCACCACCATAGTAATACTTGGCATGGCTGTGATTGCTCTGGAATTGGCTGCGCTGCAGCCTTTCAATAAATTTTATACAGCATTTGAATTCCGAATTCACACACTGACGTCCGTAAGAAGTCCATGTTCGAGTTTGAGTGCAGAACAATAGGTGTCCGGTATGAACTCTGAACCTTACAGTTTGGGTTCGCTCATCCCTAGTCCATTTTTGGCCTTCAGATCATTTATTGAATTTAGGTTTCACTGTTTGTAAGATTTCAGTTTGTTTGATTATATAATTTTTAAAATAAAATAACAATGGTCTTCATAACCCAATTTTAGTGACAAACTCTCACGCACATGGAACAAACTGCTCTTCTTTATTTTTTCAACTTTAAGGATAAATAAATTTATACATTTTAATTGTATGGTTAAAACAGGTCATCCATTTTCCTTATCTGGTAGGACAAATCTAGTTGGTTATGTAATGATATCCCTTAGATATATAATATTTTCATTGCTATATTGCTGAAACACTTTAAAGGCTGTCCATTTATTTCTTATAGCAAAAAAACAAAAACTGGCAGCATGAATGTGTAGACTACATTTACCCTTTTTCACTCACAGCATGGAGCCCATTTGACTGTTTCCTCTACCACCCTCAGATTTTTATTATATCTTCTCTGTTCAGGCTGAAGCCTAAATGTATTCACTTATAGAGCTCTGGAGGCAATATAGAGAACTCTGCCTTGAACCAAAATTCCTTGTGTCTTTTTGTATCTATGGACATTATAAGAATATCCTCTACTGCGCAAGTATTAGGAAAAAGATCTGTAGTTTAACTTCACTGTTAGGGTTACTTTGCACACTACCACATCGCAAGCCGATGCTGCGATGTCGAGCGCGATAGTCCCCGCCCCCGTCGCAGCAGCGATATCTTGTGATTGCTGCCGTATGGTGAAGAGGTTAAATTCAGGAGCAGGAGGCAGCAGGTAAATATGGAAAATCTTTATATTTCATAGACACGTGTTTTCTCCAGTACCTGTCACACGTATGCAAACACGGATGTCACACGAGTGACCATAATCATGCGTGTGACTGGTACTTGATTAAACGTGGACGTTTGAAACCAGCCTTAGGGCTCATGCGCACATTGCGTTGTCACATGCATTTATGCTGCGTATTGCACTGCAGTGTAAATGCATGCGTCCTGCATCCCCTGCACAATCTATGTAGATTGTGCATGAGACGTGTGCACGTTGCTTTTATGAACGCAGCGATTTGGGTGCTAAAATCTTGACCCAAATCTGTGCGTTCATAAAATGAGCATGTCAATTATTTGTGCGTTCTGGATGCAGCTCCCACTCTGTCTATGGTGGGGGCAGCAGCCATAGCGCATGAAATCAGCTTTTTTTAACAAAAAAACTGCATTCTTTTTGCAGTCTTTCTGCAGTGATTTGATGCACACATGTGCTGTCAAATCGCTGCAGAATATTATGCAGTTACGTGCGCATGAGCCCTTAGTCTGTAATCTGTGGTTATTCAACTTTTCTCCTCATTGTTGCCAAGTGTGCCCTTCTCAGTCATTGAAGTCAGCTGTGTGACTACATTGTTTTGTGGGTCACACGTCCAATGTAAAATCCCAGATAACCTAGGTAAAAATTGATGAATTAACGAGACATTTAAGTATGCTAAATCTACTGGATTATACCCAGAAACTTGATTTGCAGCAAACTCATTCTCCACAAATTGAATGGGGGGTGGGGGGGCACAAACCATATAGGGAACGGACCCCTGACTGCTGGCTGAGTAGTGTTCTGTAGTGCTCAGTCCTTTCTTGCAAGTTAGATTTGTAAGATGGGTCAGTTTAGTTGGGCCTCTGGCCAGGGGTGTCTTGACTTTTGGTTCCTCCTTTGGCTGGTACCGAGGCTTGTGTCGGATCCTGCCCCCTTCCATATTGGAATGTAATGCAACCTTATAATTCCCCTATAGTTAGATTGGGATGCCCCATAGGCTTATAGGGCGACCTCTTAGGCAGAGCATCCTCTTTTTTGGCGTCAGCTGTCTAGGCTCCCCCCTCCCCTTTTCTGTGTGTTACTCCTATTTGTATACTGACATGATGTTTCTTGATTTACTGTTGATGTTCAAGTCACAGCTGGTGGTTAAAGTTATGAAAAAAAATGAATGAGGAAATATGTGACCGAGGATGCACGTGGCCTCCGTGAGCCAAAGGGGACACACCGTTTTTGAGTTCAATGTTTGAGATTGATGTTGATCATTAAAAGAAAATTAATAAAAGGTGTGGCCGACCCCATCCACAAAAGAAAGCAGGTTGTGCACATCTTATTTTGCGGCGGTGGGACCAAGTGAGGTATTTTCAAGGTAGGGAGAGGTAAAGTCATGGCAGCAGTCTGTTCCACATTTTGCTGTGGGATCAAGAGAGACCTCAGGTCATAATAACCATAATATGTGAAAAACAAAACAAAAACACTTGTCTCTCTACTAAACTCAGCCGACGCTGTCCTCCATATGGTCTTTGGTTCCTCCTCTTACCTACACTGCATGCCAAAACCCACAAAATCTTCATGTTGGGCCAGGACTTCCCACCTACAGAGTAGCAAAGGCCACGGCAAACACAACTTACATGTGCACAGTTGTCCTTGGACTAGTTGTAGTGGAAGTCCCGCTCTAAAGTTTCTGTTTTAAGGTCATGGCACACATCCTGATGCCACAACAGTTCTGCAACGCTTCCTCCTGTCTTAACTTAAAATGGCTTTGGGTTGCAGCGAAGTGGCTGTAGAAAGATTTGGCAAGGACCTTGGAAGAGAGCACGTGTATTGGAAGTGGCCAAGAGGTTAGCCGTGAGATGAGTATTAGTTTTTTTAACCTTTTTGCCAGCCCCTCTGTTTCAGCAAAATGGCAGCCGCTGAATTTTTATGGAGCTAATAATAAAAAACTGCATTCTAGAGAACAATGAGTTTTGGAAAATTCGAGTAGAATTTAATTCTATTTAACAAAATGTGTCTCTAGTATTTATTCTAATTGTTGGTGTTTCCATATTATCTGACACTCCAACACCAAAAGTGTGAACTAATCCTATAGTAAATATTTCTGTCTGTTACATAGTAAACTCTACTTGGCAACATTTTGTCACTTATTTCACATACAATTATAAATGCAACTCTCCCTTTTGCTTGCTTTTAAGTTTTGTTTAAGAATTCAACACAGGTTTACTTTACATTATTTTTTTTTATAATCAAGATGGATTTTTTCTTTGCAGTGAAATTTTGAACTTCCGTCACTGATTCAATATAGCATAAATGACTCAAGATTGGGTCTGTTGTAACTAAGCACAGATGTAGACCTTATTCTATGATGTAATTCAGAAAGATAGTTTGGCTCATTTAAATTCTCTGTTGGCAATGAATGGGCACTAATTAAAGCCACATTATACAGAATTTGTGGCATGCTCTTGCACGTCACTTAGTACAACAAAATAGATGCATCTTGCTACATAGCACTGCTTTCAATGTTATCTGTTTTACTTACAGTATAAGTTATATGAAAAAAGGAAGACAGTTTTGTAGAGCCTTTGATTTTGATTGCTTTAGCATGAGAAAATAAAAATAATTTGTATTACAGATAGATTTAGTACCAATTATTTGCATTGTAAGTATATATTTAGTAATACAAGGAGGCTCAGACTGGTGCACAGAGGAACAGGTGAATCCCCTGGAGGACCCCAGTTCAGGAGTGGGCCCCCTTTCCCATTACATGAGATGTGTTTGGCAAAGTACACTTAAAGGGGTGCTCTGAAAGTAAAACCTATTTTAATCCTAAATGCCTATGTATTTAATGAATAATCTAATCACTTTTCTAATATGCTTCAATTAAAAATTCTCTAGAGTTCATTACTCTGACTGGTTTATTTTTTTATTTTTACTACTTCCTCTGATAACACTTTGAGAATCATAGTGCATGCTGGTATTGTCATGTCGTAGCCTCTACTACCTCCCTGAAACAAAGTGTCAACTGTGATGCCATTTTCAGGGGTTGGGCTAGTTCTTGCTCTACTGTGCGTGCATCTGTGAGCAGAAGTAATGGACCGGCAAGAGAGCGCACTGTCAGTTAGGGAATATGCATGTGGTGCCCCTGAGGCTTCAGTCGTCTCAGGGTACTGCACCTCACAAGAGGTGCAGTATTCATTCCGGGTACGGAGATGGTCATTGCCTGTAACTACCACAAATCCATACAACACACAGTTCCCCTCCCACTGGGACTGGGTTAGGGTAGGGTCATGGGGATGGTCACCACAAGGTATGGGACCTCACATTCACTAGTTCAGCAACCCGAGGGGTGGAGCTAGACAATGGGGAGTAAGGCGACACACACACACAAACAGATAGTCAGTGACGGGGGAACAAGTGAGGAGTGGAGAGGAGACGGTCGCTGAGGAGAGAGCTGCGCCATAGCTCCCTCAGGGCCGAGCGCATAGAACAGGGTTTGGAACCCTAGGCTGGGTGGATTCTTCAAGTCCACCAGAACCCACCGGGCAGAGGATTTCAAGTCTTCTGGCGCACACAAAGTGCCCGGGACACAGCAGCATAGTAAAGCCAGGAGCCGTAACAAAAGAGCGGCACCAATAAAGGACTTGTGCTGCCTGCCAGACGGGATGACACATGCACATACATTTTAAATTACACTACGTCATAGTCTGAAAAATAAGGTATAAAAAAGTGCTCACTCTGGGATATCATTGTATCACATTGAATTTAACCTCTTCACCATTCGGCGATTTTCTATTTTTCGTTCCCCTTCTTTCAGGAGTCATAACTTTATTTTTCCTTAACTATAGCCACATGAGGGCTTGTTTTTGCAGGACAAGTTGTACTTCTGAATGATAGCATTCATTCTGCCCCATATTGTACTGGAAATAGCGAAAAAAAATCCAAGTGCGGTGAAATTGAAAGTGCAATTATACGAAAGGTTTTTTTTTTCTTCATCTATCATGTTTCATATATGGTAAAATTGACCTGGCAATAAGAGTCTCCAGATCAGTATGAGTTCGTAGATAGCAAACATGTATAGTTTTGCTTTTATCTAAGTGGTGAAAAAAATTCAGAAGTTTATAAAAAAAAAATGGTTGTCATTTTCTGAGACCCGTAGCATCCTCATTTTACAATATCTGGGGTTGCATAGCAGCTTGTTTTTTGCATCTTAAGCTGATATTTTTAATCCTACCATATTTGGGTAGATCCAATGTTTTGTTCGATTATTACTTCATATTAATGCAATGTTGCGCAAAAAACTCCGTAATTTTGACGTTTTGATTTTTTTCTCGCTATGCCCTTTATTAACCCCTTTACCCCAGAGGATTTTCCAGTTTTGTTTTTTCTCCCCTTCTTCCAAGAGCGTAATGTTTTTATTTTTCTCTTAATTTTGCCATATGAGGGCTTATTTTTTGTGGAACAAGTTGTACTTTTGATTGAAACCATTACTTTTACCATATAGTTTACTGGAAAACGGGAAAACAAATTCCAAGTGCGGTGAAATTGCAAACAAAGTGGGATTGTATGATTGTTTTTAGAATATTTTATTCATGGTGTTCACTATATAGAAAAACTGATGTGTCAGTATGATGCCTCAGGTTGGTACGAGTTCGTAGATACCAAACATGTATACTTTTACTATTATCTAAAGAGGTTACAAAAATTCAGAAGTTTGGCCACCAAAAAATGACACTTTTTGCGACATTTCCTGAGACCCGTAGCGTTCTCAATTTTTGGGGATCTTGGGCTCAGTGACAGCGTACTTTTCGCGTCTTGAGCTGCCAGTTTTAACTATACCATTTTTGTGCAGATGCTCCGTCTGATTGCCTGTTTGCAGCAATTTTTGTATTTGGAAATTTTTTCTCACTATGCCGTGTAATGATCAGATTAATTGATTTTATATTTTCATATAACGGGCATTTCTGAATGCAGCGATACCAAATGTGTATTTTTTGTTACTATTTTATTTTTAATGAGGAGAACATATGAGGGGACAGTACAGAGACCTTTCCAAAGATCTCTTTACACCTAGGCCTGCGACTGGAACACGAGAGCATCCGCTACGTCTCGAGGAAAGAAGGTTTAATCATAACCACAGACGAGGATTCTTTACTGTACGAGCAGTGAGACTATGGAACTCTCTGCCGCATGGTGTTGTAATAAGTGATTCACTACTAACATTTAAGAAGAGCCTGGACGCCTTTCTTGAAAAATATAATATTACCAGTTATGTATATTAGATTTTATGACAGGGTGTTGATCCAGGGAACTAGTCTGATTGCCGTATGTGGAGTCAGGAAGGAATTTTTTTTCCCATTGGAGCTGTTTGACACATTTGGTTTTTTTTGCCTTCCTCTGGATCAACATGTTAGGCTACGGGTTGAACTAGATGGACTAAAGCCAGCTTTACACCTTACAATTAGGTGTGCGATCTCGTATGCGATGTGACACGCCCAGGTCGCATATGCGATCTAATGAGATTGCACGTAGGTCGTTCATTTGCTGTCACACGTGCGTTAGTAGTCTATGTTAAATTGATCAATTTTGTGTGCGATCCTTTAGATCATGTGTTCTGTGACGTATGCATTGGGCACCTTTTTTTTTTTTATTTATTGACTTGACAAGCGTGTGTAATGTAGGGATGCGTTTTTACTATGTCATCTGCCATTCAGCTCTGCTACATGGCCGCTAACAGCAGACACAGACAGTCATGTAGCAGAGCTGAATGGCAGATGACAGCAGACACAGACAGAGCCGCACTGTCAGAATGAACTCGGGTGAACCTCACCCGACTTCATTGTCATGCTGCGGCTCTGTCTGTGTCGCGTCCTGATTAGCGGTCACCTGTGAAGGACTCACCGGTGACCGCTAATCTCCTGAGTAAGTGAAGTGAGCAGCCCTCTCTCATACTCACCGATCCCCGGCGCTGCACGGCATTCACACTGCTCTGGCGGCTTTTACTGTTTTGAAAAAGCCGGCCGCCCATTAAACAATCTCGTATTCCCTGCTTTCCCCGCCCACCGGCGCCTATGATTGGTTACAGTGAGACACGCCCCCCACGCTGAGTGACAGGTGTCACACTGCACCCAATCACAGCAGCCGGTGGGCGTGTCTATACTGTGTAGTGAAATAAATAATTAAATAATTAAAAAAACTGGCGTGCGGTCCCCCCCAATTTTAAAACCAGCCAGATAAAGCCATACGGCTGAAGGCTGGTATTCTCAGAATGGGGAGCTCCACGTTATGGGGAGCCCCCCAGCCTAACAATATCAGCCAACAGCCGCCCAGAATTGCCGCATACATTATATGCGACAGTTCTGGGACTGTACCCGGCTCTTCCCGATTTGCCCTGGTGCGTTGGCAAATCGGGGTAATAAGGAGTTATTGGCAGCCCATAGCTGCCAATAAGTCCTAGATTAATCATGTCAGGCGTCTATGAGACACCCTCCATGATTAATCTGTAAATTACAGTAAATAAACACACGCCCGAAAAAATCCTTTATTAGAAATAAAAACACAAACATATACCCTGGTTCACCACTTTAATCAGCCCCAAAAAGCCCTCCTTGTCCGGCGTAATCCAGGATAGTCCAGCGTCGCATCCAGCGCTGCTGCATGGAGGTGACCGGAGCTGCAGCACACACAGCCGCTCCGGTCACCTCCACGCAGCTAATGAAGACAGCCGCGCGATCAGCTGATCTGTCACTGAGGTTACCTGGATCCAGCGGTGGCCGCGGGTAACCTCAGTGACAGATCAGCTGATCGCGCTACTCACCTCAGTTGCTGACTGGAGCTGACCGGAGCGGCGGTGAGTAGCGCGATCAGCTGAGCTGTCACTGAGGTTACCCGCGGCCACCGCTGCATCCACCGCTGGATCCAGTGACAGCGGGTAACCTCAGTGACAGATCAGCTGATCGCGCGGCTGTCTTCATTAGCTGTGTATTCTGCAGCTCCTGTCACCTCCATGCAGCTGCTGTGATGGATGTCACACGTTACAATTGACTAGTTTCGTACTACCAAACGTCCAATGTATGAGGAATAAACGACGTGTATGCGATCACCGTATTTTCGTTCAATATCGATCTCATGTAGGTTTCACATGCAAATACATCACGAATGATGCCGGATGTGCGTCACTTACAACTTGACCCCGACGACGGATTGAAAGATCTATTGAAGTGTGTAAAGCAGGCTTTAGAGTCTCCCTTCAACCTTAAAACTATGAAACTATGAAATAGGGGCTGATTTGAACTTTGTGTTTTTTTTATTTTTTGATATATTTTTAAAATCTTTTTACATTTTTTATTTATTTTACTAGTCCCACTAAGGGACTTTATCACTGCACAATCTGATTTCTCACTTATTTCTGTTGATCAGAGCTGCACAGCAGCTACCATTGGCTCCCCATGATCGCACCATGGGGCTGCTGATGGTGGCCGAGAACGGTGTGATCTCCATCGCGACCATTTAAATTGCGCTGTTACATTTTGACAGCGCGATCTAAGTCACAAGCAGGCATGGGTGGATCGCAGATCCACCTGCTCCTGTTATCCCCACATGTTTTTTGTTCAAATCAGCAGCCATGCAGGGATCACCACCGGCTCACTGCAGCAGCCGGGGGTGATTACCGCCATACAACCAAGGACGTACTGGTATGTCCTTGGTCGTAAAGGGGTTAATCAGATTAATTGATTTTTATATTTTCATACATCAGGCATTTCTGAACTCAGCGATACCAAATATGTATGTTTTTTTATTGTTGCATATTCAATGGGGCAAAATGGGGTGATTTGAGTTTTTTTTTTACATATTTAATTATTGATTTTACTAGTAACCTTAGAGGGCTTTATTCCTGCATTATCTAATTGCTTTTGCGGATCAGATCGATGCTAATATTCTGTGAATGCTGGCGCTCTGCGAAAATTCACAGGACGTGAGTCATGACAGTGACAGGGGTTCATCAGCTGAAACCATGCTCTCATAACAACCCATTGGCACCCGCTGATCAAATCATGGGGCTGTCGATTGAGGAAGGGAACAGCGTGATCCTCGCCTGAACGTGTTAGATCGAGCTGTCACAATTTCACGGCGCGTTAACCGTGAAACACCGATCTAGAGCATTAACATGCACAGGTGAATCTTCAATCCAGTCGCTTCTGTTAGTTGCATATGTCGGCTGAACAGATCAGCTGACATGTCTGGGAAAAGATATAGACTCACCGGGAGGGCAACCTAGGATGCATAGATACGTCCTAGGTCATTGGGGGATTAAAGAAGAAAGAATTATGCATATCACCTCTCTGTATAAAAAAAAAAAAAGAACCATGTTCCCTTTCTCTAATGGTTAATGAAGGGTCTATAGGTACTGAGGAATCTGTAGTTTAATGAAAATTTTGCAACTTTTGGTCTTAAAACACCAGTTTCAGTTAGCTCTGCCAAATGGACATAGATGAGCGGAGACCAGGGTGCAACAGGGCGCAATGAAAGAGCTAGTTTAATTCATGAAGAGCTGTGACATACCTTACGATGGAAATCTTTTTACAGTCCCTGACTAGAATAAAATTTGTTGAAGTGCCTGCCACTTTTCAGATGCATCAGATTCAATAAGGGGTGTGCAACTCTTAATGAATCAAGAGAGTCTGAGTCCAACACGCCCAATCATAAAGACAGGCGTTAACAATTCCGGGCTTGATGATTCAAGGCCATAGTATTAAGAGAGTTATTTTACCTCAATATTTGTAAGCCAAAACCAGGAGTGGAACAATCAGAACACGGGCACCACTTTTGCATTTTTTTGCCCACTCCTGGATTTGGCTTATAAATACTGATGTAAAATACTGACCTAATACTGAACATGTGAACAAGGCCTGAGGCACAGGAGCAAGACTAGGAGATGCATTTCAAAAAGGTAAATGTACACAACATTTTATTCAATTAATCAACTGCGCACCAATTATGTGTACATGCCACTGAGATCAAGGATAAATCAACAAAAACAAATTGTCCCCCCCAAGAAGGAAACAAAAAAGTGGTTCATGCTAAAATGTATATACTTTATTGATTACATTTTTTTTATATAAATAGAAATAAAAAAGAGAATAAGACTCCTGAGAGAGACCAAATAAATACCCAGATATTATGTAAAAAATTAGTACCACAAGGGGGAATATAGGAATAATTGATTTAGAAATTCATAGAGTAACGTATAATAAATACCACACATACATATATAGATGTTTATACACAATCAATGGATAATTTAAACATTAAATATAAAGCTACTAATAAATATCTAAAAAAAAACCCTGAATTTTTTATGCTGGAATATTTGCGACAGCCCTGGCCCACAAGACAATCCTATATAGACAAGTGCTGCTGGTGTGAAAACTATACAGACACTAACATGATAGAGCCTCAAAAAAACTGCCAGAGAAAAAAAAAAGTGCACTGTGGCAAAAAAAAATAAAAACCACACATAAATATATAAATGTAAAAAAATATCAATTGATAATATCAATATTCAATGTGAAGCTACTTATAAAAAACAAAATATGCACTCAGAATTTATTGTGCTGCATAAATTGCTACAGTCCTGGCCCAAAATCCCATAATACATGGAAAGGTGCTGCTAGTATGAATATTAGGCTGGAGTCACACTAGCATATGGCATCTGATGTGAGAGCATCGGTTGTGATATGCTAATAACTCCCGACTCAGGCTCTGTTGCGAGCGTGAGCCGAGTGTCATGCGACTGTGATCCGAAATTGCAATCGGGTCACAGCTGCAAAGCTGAGGGCGGACACTGCGGAGGAGAGGGAGGGGTTAATCCCCTCATCTCCTCCATTGTCAGCCTGTGCATATATCGCATTGCACTGGGATAACATCCGAGTGCAGTCCAATGTATCTCTACCACCCATTCGCTTGAATGGGTGCGAGAGATACGTCTCTCGCAGAAAATCACAGCATGCTGCTACTTTTCTCGCATCCAGAATCTGGATGTGAGAAAAGCTGACCAACTGCTCTCCCTCATTCACCAACATTGGTCAGCGTGCAATGTGAGATTTTCTCGCGTTGCACTCATCCGATTTCAACGCGCGTATGAGCGTGCCCTTATACAGACTCTCACAGTAAGCTGCCAGTGAAAAAATAAATAAAGTGAACCATGACAAAATTGAGATGATATATCTATATCCACACACCCAGTACCAAGGACATAATTACAAATCCAAAAGGTAAAAAAATGAAAATAATTACCAATAAGGGCACAAACACATCAGCGGTATTCTGTCGCACTGCCGGCTCTGGCATAAGGGCAATACAGTACAATACAGTTCACAGACAGTGCAGCAAGCCCCGGTCACATGCTGTCACATGCTCCGGTCACATGACCGCATGTGCCTGGAGCTTGCCAGTGAACTCTAATGTACTGTACTGTCCTTGTGCCGGATCTGCGAGTGCGGCAGGAAAATGCTGATGTGAAATTAGCGTAAGGTAGCTGGAAATCGCCTGGCTCTAGGTCAACAGGTCCCTCCACCCCAACATCGTTTCGCCCTTGCTTCTTCCGGGGATGAAACAGCGAATCTGCTTTTATTCAGGCAGATTCAATGAAAAAAAAAACAAAACACACATGAAAAAGAGCAATCTAAATGATCAAAAAGAATGAACATTTGTATATAAAAATGACGATGTTAATATGTTCAGTTTTTTGAGCATTTTTTAAGTGCTTCCGTATTTCAAAGGAGCCAGATGTTAAAAAGAAAAGCACTCAAATGAGAAAAAAAGCTAAAAAAAAACCCCATAAAACAAAAAAAAAAGACAGCGTTGCATGAATTTTTTTTGTCGTAAATAACTCAGCGGCTTTGCCCGCCAGAGTAAGAGGTCATGTACACAGAGACAGTGATGAGCCAGGGCCTTTATGTGGTTTCAAACTCAGGCTACTTCAGACATTAAACTACACAATACCGAAGTTTTATGTGAAAACGTCTGCAGCATGTGCTTGTTTCTTAACTAATTTTATAGACTAAATAAACTATTTTAATTTTGTATGCGCATGTGAACTGAGCCCACAGTTGTAAAAAATGTATTTCCACTTTTTCTTTCTGTAGGTCCCACTCCATCTGTTCGTTAACAAATATTGTTGAAACATTATCCTAAAATAATAATGTGGGACTAAGGCTAAGTTCAGATATGGCTTTAGAGTTTCATGTATGCAGACTCGGTCTGTGTCCTGCTATGCCAGTCCTAATGGAGCTGCCTGCCAAAACATGCTCCTTTTGTGGTGTGAACATACCTCTGATTTTGGCTTACAAGTACTTGATGAAGCACTGACCAAAATACTAATTGCAAATGGTATGTGAATCAGATATTGGGTTAGTGTTCCTTTAATAGTGGAATTGGTGCTCTTGGTATTAATCGGTTTGAGGATCGATATACTGACCCACCCCAATCAGGTGAGAAGTTCTAGCTTGTAGTGAACAGTTAAAAAGTGTATGAGCAAAGCATCAATGTCACCTGCAATAATGAATTCTGATGAATGCTTCCGTTTACTTGAGGATATCAATGCAAATTTATCACCAAAGGACTTTATTGAAGCTTCTGATGACAATTCAGGTAAATCTAAAATTAAAAACAGGTAGGACTTTATCATTATTTATATCCGCTCATCCATTAAGTGACATTCAATCCCATTTGACTCTGAGTTAAATGAGGTTTTTTTTTTTTTATGTTGCTGTATGTCTGGAAATGACTTCCGAGATGAGGGCATTTTGGCCCAAAAGGTAACATTTATGTTTGAAGTTCAAAGTGAATACTGCCCATTGAAGTGTATGCGTAAGCTCCCGTAATGTTTGTATAGTACATCGTAGTGGGGTAAGCAGTGGGAGCTTGCATCTGCTGACTATGGTTTTGACACCTTTTTTATATCACTGTTTGATGATAAATGTTGGCAGTTAATATATTCTCATTTTGCTCCTAAGTACCATCATCCTTCTCATACACGTGAATATGGACCTTGGGCAAAAACATCAACCTATCTTGGATGTTGTTTCAAGAACCGATACACAGTAAGGCTATGTGCGCACAGTGCGTTTTTCGCGGCGTTTTTCGGGTGCGTTTTTGGCCTCAAAACTGCAGGACTTTGCTTCCCCAGCAAAGTCTATGAGTTTTCATTTTTGCTGTCTGCACACATCTGTTTTTTTTTACCTGCGTTTTTGAGTTAAAAAAAAAAAAAATGGACATGTCAGTTCTTTCCTGCGTTTTTCTGCGTTTTCCCCCCATGCAATGCATTGGAAAAACACAGCAAAACGCAGAGATCAAAAACGCAGCCAAAAACACACCAAATCGCGGCAAAAACGCATGCGTTTTTTGATGCGTTTTTTTTCGACGCAGGTGCGTTTTTGTGCATTTTTAGCGGCCAAAAAACGCACTAAAACGCAGCGTCAAAAAGACGCAGTGTGCGAACCTAGCCTTAAGGAATCCTGTGCATAAGTGTATTTGGGCCCCCCCCCAGATTATACACACCTTTACATGCCTGTTCACATCAGGCAAACATACATAAAATACACATGATAAAGGGAACCTGTCAGTTCCTATATGCATCCAGAAAGCGGTTCTGGGTGCGAATTTAATCCCTGCCTTGCAGTCCCAGCTTATAGTAGCATTATGGGATATTAGATGAAGTATTTTTAAGGAACCTTTTATATGTTAAGGAGGCCAGTGACTAGTCACAAGGGAGTTAGTTCCCTTAGCTAGTTGGCCCCTGTGGTCGTGCTAACATGCTAATGAATGCGCAGCATTAGAAGCATGGTTGCACTCCCCTCTCTGTTGCCAATGCACCCGATGCTGGAGTGCGTATGATCCCCGGACTTGCGGTCATACGCACTGCACCATTTTGAAGCTGGGATGAGTACACCCGGCTTCAGAGTGCACATAACCGGAAGTCCGGGGACTTGTGATCGTGTGCACGGAGTTAAAATCCAGCAGTGGGAGCGACCATGCCTCTGATGCTGTGCATCCATTAGCATGTTAGTACACCCACGCATGCTAATGGGGCCAACTAGCCAAGGGAACTATCAGATGTTCCACTTCTGGGGTGGCTGCAGGCTGTGTTTTTGTTTTGTGGTGGTGGTTTTTTTTTTTTTTTTTTTTTTTTCTAGTAAGTGCCAAGCAACCATGGTCCTTCTCACCCCAATTTTACCAACCCTCAGCTGTCTGCTGTACTTTGGCTAGTTATAAAAAAAAAAAAAAATGGTGGTGACCCCATGCCATTTTTTTTATTTATTTAAATTTAAAAACAACCCCCCCCACCCAAAAAAAACAAAAAACGTATGGGAACCATTCTATTTTTCATAACCAGCAAAGGTACAGCAGATAGCTGATGGTTGCTGCTTTTACCTGTTCCCTTTATGAGAAATAGGGGGAAACCCCACATTTGTTTTTTTTATCTTTTTTAATTATTTATTAAATGGCTGTACAAGCTATCTATCTTTTTCTGGTTTTGCACATCTTACACTTAAAAAAACCATTAATTACAGTATTATGCTATATATATATATATATATATATATATATATATATATATATATATATATATATATATATATATATATATATATATATATATATATATATATATATATATATATATATATTAATTTATATTTTTTTTCCTGGTACTTGTCATACAGATGACATATTCGCACTTAGATGTACAAAACAGACGGTGCAACACTTGCGTTTTTTTTCAATGGACGTGTGGAGGGGGCCTTAGTAATATCAAACTGACCTCAACATGTGTGGTTATATGTAAACAAAAGATACGTGTTCTTTACTGGGCTGTTGCACAGTATTACTACAGTTTATTCAGTGTTTTGTGACTGATGCAATTTTCTACAGTGTGCGTAGTGTCAGAGCCATGTTACACTATTTGCTTAAATCTAATCACAAATTGCTCATCTCACCTCATGCATTTGCACATAATACATGCTCCTAAAAATACAAAATTTATTGAGGTACTAAGTTAAAAGGTAAGGAATAAAAATGAAAAACAAAAAACTCCCAATAACACTAAGGGGTACTTTACTGCGATGTCGAGCACGATAGTCCCTGTTGCAGCAGCGATATCTTGTGATTTCTGCCGTAGCGAACATTATCGCGACAGCAGCTTCACACGCACTTGCCTGCCCTGCGGCGTCTCTTTGGCCGGCGACCCGCCCCTTTTTATTAAGGGGGCGGGTAGTGCGGCGTCATAGCGACATCACACGGCAGGTGGCCAATAGAAGCGGAGGGGCGGAGATGAGCGGGACGTAAACATCCCGCCCCCCCTCCTTCCTTCCGCAGAGCCAGCGTTAGACGCAGTGACGCAGGTAGGAGATGCTCCTGCGGCTTCTCACACAGCGATGTGTGCTGCCACAGGAACGAGGAACAACATCGTACCTGTCACTGCTGCCAAATTATGGAAATGTCGGACCCTACACCGATGATACGATAATGACGCTTTTGTGCTCGCTAATCGTATCAAAAAGGATTTACACACTACGATTTCGACTGTGACGCCGGATGTGCGTCACTTTCGATTTGACCCCACCGATATCGCACCTGCGATGTCGTAGTGTGCAAAGCCCGCCTTAGTGTGGAGAGAACGCCCACTATCCAAAAAAGGAAGGAGGTATGATGAAGAAAACCAGCTGGTTGAAAGTAAACCAGTGGGTGTTCTATCCGAATAAGGATACCACAACACTGATTAACTTATGCTAATATCTTTATGACAAAATTAGACAAAAGTTACCACTATCAGACAATCACCCACAAAACATTCAACCCAGTTGATAGACAATCTTGTCATAAGTCAGACAGTCAGATCAGTCTGTAAGGTGTAGTCATCAATTACATAGTCAGCTATCAAAATTTGAGCATCCCCAAAAGAATTGTGGGGCAAAAGAACATCAAGGAAAAAACCAACGCGTTTCACCTCTCAGAAGAGGTTTATCAGGGGTATGTACATACATGTATAGAAATATTCATAGATAGATTTCTTCGTTCTCTCATAAAAACATAAATAATATGGGACCACTGTAAAAAGATTGTCTGAGGACAGTGGGCTAGGTGCTCCTGATGTATCAGCACCCAAAGTGCTTCTTTATAACATAGCTGCTGGATTAGGAAGCCTCTTTTCCAGGAAATTTCTTTTATCAACTAATCTCCCGTAAGCAGAGTTAAAAAAAATCATCATAGATTCACTGTAGCAGCCAACCGGTGGTATTTTTATTTCCTACAAGGCTTGAAACATATAAATGTATTCAAAGGAGGCTGACAGCGCTAACAATATGTGTACATCATAAGTCCTCACTATCTGCCGTGTATCAGATCAAGCACCAGAGGAACACACAGGTAACAGATGTCCTACATGTCCAGTGAGACTTTGCATAGACAGAGTTGCTGTAGCTCCAGTGTCTGTCCTCAGTGTGGCCCATTAATACATTTATATTTTACAGGCCTTGTAGGAAATAAAAATACCACCGGTTGGCTGCTACAGTGAATCTATGATGATTTTTTTGAACTGTACTTTATTCTTCTCATCTCTCTCTAGCATCCAGCATACAGTTACATCAGCATGGTCTAAACTGAAACTAAAAACCTCCTTTTCACCTCTCTTCCTGTCTCTACCCACAATTCCCCAGACCTGTTTTTTCTTGAAGAGACAGATATAATCATTGTACATTACATCATCCCCTTTAACAACTTGGAAGAAAAAAAAAAAAAGAAGAAAGAAAAACGTATGTCCATTCTGCCTTATTTTGTCAATTCAAATCAGGAACACCAGTTACACTTCTTCAATAAGCCTTGATGGCGCCCTTCTTTCTCGTGTTGGATAACGTCTGGGCTCAGTGGGGGTGTCTATTGCTGATGAATTCGCTACCTCCTGATGTTCCTCTCCACTGTCGAGTACCAAATCTTCCACCAGACTAAGCTCATTACCATTATTTTGAGGTATGATTTTGAAATGTGAAGAATTTCGAGTTATGGAGTGTCCATCCCGCTCAACTGTGACCATGCTTCCTTTTCTTTCAGTAACATTATATTTTGCAGGACTATATACAGCTGAGGTCTTGTTGGTTGGTCTTTGACGCACAACAACGATGTCACTTCTGTTGATAGCACTTGGCTGTGCCCTTCGGCCTTCTGTCTGCATAATGTTTCATGGCTTGTTTGTTAGAGAAATCTGTTGATTGCACAGAGGAGTCACATGGTAGGG
Source organism: Anomaloglossus baeobatrachus (assembly GCF_048569485.1). Classification (NCBI taxonomy): domain Eukaryota; kingdom Metazoa; phylum Chordata; class Amphibia; order Anura; family Aromobatidae; genus Anomaloglossus; species Anomaloglossus baeobatrachus. Next base: position 174,454,414 of record NC_134358.1, read on the forward strand.
CATGGATGGCTGGTTATGTCAGGGATACGGATGCACATAGTTCTGCCGAACATTCAATGAGCTGGAGCAGCATTGATGGTAGAATGTGGTGAATTGCAGTAATTGTGCATGAATTTGTATAATGACTGTTTCAGTGGGGGGTGCTCCAGACTAGCTGCCTTGATTCGTTTTCCCATAGTGCGCATAAAACGTTTTACTATCTCATTGGCTTGCGGCCAGCAAGGTGTGATTTTTCCTGTGACTGAACCCCAAGTATTCAGCAAATTGTGTGGACACATGTGCATTGTCTGTTTTGACCACTATTGGAATACCATATGCTGAGAATGTTATCCAGTTCTGGTATGACACTAGTAGCAAATGTTGAAGAGATGAATTAAATGACAGGGTATCTGGAATATTAATGAATTGTTACTAGAATGTATTGGCCATTGGGTAATGGTCCATATATGTCGACTGCCACTTCCTCCCAGACAGCAGTGGATAGGGGAGACATTTGTAATGGCTCTAAATTTGATGATGGAGTAATTAGTTGACAGGTGGAGCAGTGTTTAATCTTGTCTTCCACCAATTGATCCATATTTGGGAACCACACTTTTTCTGAGTTTTATTTTTTTTTGTGCCAACAATTCCCAGATGACCTTCATGTGCACTTCATGTGCTATCTGTATGACTAAGCTGCGCAAGGTCTGAGGTACAACCAGTTTGGTACCTCGAAGGATGAGGTGTTCTTCAGTAACTGATAAATCCTCTCCTACACTTGAGAATAGTTTTAATTCCGTCATATCAAGCTAAGAATCGGGAAATTTTTCCTTTTGGATTTCATGCCACCTTCGATTTTGTATTAAGGCACATAATGTCTTGTCACTTCTTGTTGTATTCACAAACTGATCAATAGAGTGCTTTTGGCACTGCATGATCTGAAATGAAGCATATGTATTCTTCAATGGTGGAATGCTCAGGTAGATCATCATTCATAGGATGTCTTGAAAGACAGTCAGCCGGATTGCTGAATTTTTCAGGGTTGTGAATAATTTTAGAAACACACAAAGTCCAAAAAAGTATCAACTTAGCCTTCAAAGAAGCAACTATATATAAAAAAAAAAAAAAAAAAAAAAGGACCCTTAGGTAAACTACCTGGGTATTTTGAAGCAACGCTAAGAAATAATGAAAATATCATAGAATAAATTCAAAATATTTTTATTCCATCATTTTTTATTCAAACATAAACCACACCACAAAGGAGATCATGTTACATCCAACAAACTGCCTCAGGTTAAGAGAGGTTTGGCATTAAATATCCTACTAAACATTTAGACATCAATTTTCTATATATGATTCGATTCATACGGTGCAGCGGTTCATCATACTGGCAAAAAAAAATATACTCCTCTATATAGCAATATAGTGGTATAATAAATATTGATTATCCCCAAGCTTTAATTTCATTATTTGGCTATCTCAATAGTGCTTCACCGTCTTATTAGTTGTTTGTTAAATATTTTTTAAATATTTTTAAAATATATGAAAAATCAAGGAATAAATAGCAAGAAATTACTCCTTTCCAATCTGCTGACAAATATACAAAATTTCTTGATTTTTACCTCTGAAAATATCAGTTTTGTCAGTGAAGTCGATATCTACCAATTAATCTGTTTGTAAACCTTTGAAAACAGCCAAATTTCACATATGGGAAGCAGTGAATAGGGGCATGAGACATCGGCCTCTATTTTAAAGACATATGTCAAAAAATAAAGCTAAACGGCTAGGGGAGGAATTTCCGTGCCACATAAATCTAATATTGTATTCAAAGTGCCTTTATGGCAAAAAAAATTCTACTACCAGCCGATAGACAGACAATATTTGCAATTTCACTTAGGCTTAGGCATATGAAACAGTGACACACCTCTACCCATCAGTCGGCTAATAAATCCGTAGCCAGTCTTAAGCCGCACAAGGCTATAATAAGTGTGGCCGTAACAACATGTGAATTCCCGATATATACCCGACAATATCACATAGCACCGCACGAATCACATACTCTACATCACATCACTTTTTACCGCTTTAACATCATTATAGGTTTAAGCGTTAACCTGACTTCAGTAAATACCTGAGCAGTGGATGACTCTCTCCTTTCCCCGACGTACGTTTCGCGCCAGCTTTTTCAAGAGGGGCTTTATTTTTTGACATATGTCTTTAAAATAGAGGCCGATGTCTCATGCCCCTATTCACTGCTTCCCATATGTGAAATTTGGCTGTTTTCAAAGGTTTACAAACAGATTAATTGGTAGATATCGACTTCACTGACAAAATTGATATTTTCAGAGGTAAAATCAAGAAATTTTGTATATTTGTCAGCAGATTGGAAAGGAGTAATTTCTTGCTATTTATTCCTTGATTTTTCATATATTTTAAAAATATTTAAAAAATATTTAACAAACAACTAATAAGACGGTGAAGCACTATTGAGATAGCCAAATAATGAAATTAAAGCTTGGGGATAATCAATATTTATTATACCACTATATTGCTATATAGATGAGTATATTATTTTTTTTTGCCAGTATGATGAACCGCTGCACCGTATGAATCGAATCATATATAGAAAATTGATGTCTAAATGTTTAGTAGGATATTTAATGCCAAACCTCTCTTAACCTGAGGCAGTTTGTTGGATGTAACATGATCTCCTTTGTGGTGTGGTTTATGTTTGAATAAAAAATGATGGAATAAAAATATTTTGAATTTATTCTATGATATTTTCATTATTTCTTAGCGTTGCTTCAAAATACCCAGGTAGTTTACCTAAGGGTCCTTTTTTTTTTTTTTTTTTTTTTTTTTTTTTTTTGATATTGTGAATAATTTTGTAGTTGTAGTTCCATAGACATAGACCCCCATCGTTCTGTGCGTGCAGGCATTTTAGCTCTGGGATTTCCAAAGATCGTAAGGAGTGCTTGATGATCTGTGACAACAGTGAAAGGGGCTCCATGTAGAAATAAGTGAAAATGTTCACATCCCCAGACAACTGCCAAGCTTTCTTTTTCAGGTTGCGAATATTTCTGTTCAGTGCTTGTTAAGCTTTTACTAGCATAAGAAATGATGTGGGGATTTTGATTTGTTATCCTTATATTGCGCTAAAATAGCACCCAGTCCCACGGGACTGGCGTCCACAATTAGTTTGGTTCAAAGTGCTGGATCAGAATAGGCCATGGTGGTTGTTGAGCAACGTTCATTTTTAATTGTTTCAAATAGCTCTGACAGTCTTGGGTCCTTTGAAAAACAGTTATGCTTTGTAAGTTCCCTTTAATGGATTGTTGATTGTTGAAAAATTTGGAATATATCTAGCACAGTAGCTTGCCATTCCAAGGAAAGAGCGTACTTCGCTGGCATTCTGTGGAATTGAGGCTGCTTTGATTCCACTTTCTTGCGATCAGGTTGTACTCCATTCACCAAGAAGATGTGACCATAGACCTCTAATGAATTTTATCAAATTCGCATTTTTCTTTATTTAAAGTGAGTCCAGCAGAGAGCAGGTGATAGGCAAGGGCGTATCAGGTCGTCACAGGGTATTGTGCAATCTGCCCTTCTGCACAGTATCCACCCTCCTTGGTTACGGATCCTGGTCCTTTGGTGTTGCTAACAGCTTAGCCAATCAAAATCCTAGGAACACTTCCCACTTTAACCTACTAAACACACCATTGGAGGGTCTGAAGGGAATAGGGCCGCCCACATGGGGGTTGGTGAGGGGGAAAGTGAGGAAAGTGACAGTTTATCTGGGGAGTTGAGTTTAGAGAGTGGAAGGAGAAGAAGGTAAAGTGACTCTCTGAGAGGCAGAGGTCACAGAGCAGGGCTCCTGAGTACTAGGTGGCAGACATTGGTCTGGGCTCGGTAGGAGCTGGAACCCTGGTCGCAGGGGACAGTGTCAAGGGGCACAGACTGTTGAGGAGGGCGGCAGGCGGCCTTGAGCTATCACCGGGCAGGGGCCAGGGCACGATTGGGTAAATGGACCCCAGGCCGGAAAGTAGCTTCACGCATTCTAGTAATTTTACCCGACGGGTGTGAAGACTTCAAGTGTCATCCCCCAACCCGCTACAATATCGGGGTACTAGTGCACCGATGGTATAGGACTTTCCCAATACAGTCCAAAGACATCCTACACATGAACCCTGAGAGCAAGCTCACTCCGGTAGCCATACGGGTGAGCGGGACCTGAAGAGTTTCATACCCACGGGTCCAAAAGAGACAGAGATGCCAAGGTCAGGGCTATAGGCTAACAGCAACACCAAGGGCATGGACCCAATCGTACTCCCTACAAGCTGCAGTGGTGCTCAGATTTCTGGTTTACAAGCTGTCGGTGTTGTTATTCCTGGACTGTGTGAGTACATTGCAATGTCCCTGTTCCTACCCCAACGGCACCCAATCACCATCCATCCGATGGGCCCCGGGACACAAACCCCCTACCTACGGAGGGGTTAAACATCAGGCTGCCACACCATTACCGGGCTCCCCAACCGCAGCGGTGGTCCCTCACATTACCACGCACCGTGGGTGGCGTCACGAACGTTCCAACTCCCCCTGTACATAAGTCCCCTTTAATCTAGTGGCTGCGCAACCCCCGGGTCCGGAGACCCCTCGACCACCGCGGATCCGGATCCGAGCAGAAGCCCGGCTGCTGGCACGGGGGCGACACACCTCCATTCAAAGATGGCATATAGAGCACGATTGTGTTCAGTACAAAACCCAATATGTTATCACAGTAATTCAAGGCATTTGGAATGTGATGAATTACACTCCTTATCGCATCCTGAAAAATTTCCGCTGCTGAGCAGACCCCAAAAGTCAATCTCTTATATCTTCCCACATGTGTGGAAAATATTGTCCAGTATCTGGATCCTGGACTCAGTTCTAATTGGTGATAGCCCTTATTGAGTTCGAGCTTTGAAAAGACCGTCGCTCCATTTAATAGATGAATGATGTCATCAATCGTGGGTAACTGTGTTGGGCAGGCGCATGTCAACATACATGTCACCTGCTCAGGAGTCTTTGCTTTTGGAACTACCACCAGTGGAGAAACCCACAGAGTGGGACCAATAACAGTTTCAAAACCTTCCTCATCCATGAGGAATTGGAGTTCCTTTTCTACCTTTTTTCTCAGGTGACAGGGAATTATGTCTGAGGCTGGGCTACTGGACGAACACTGTCATCCACATGAAGATGTACTTGAGTCCTTTAGTTTCCCCAAACCACTAAATAGGGAGGGAAAATTGTTCACCATGGTTTGTATCTCCATATCCGCAGGGTCAGTTATGGTATGAATAATCTGGATGAGACCCAGCTTCAAGGCAGTATGATAGCTGAGAAAACAGCCTCTCGATCTGTGCAGTGTGTGAAAAGTGGTTTTCTGCCTATTTTCTTTGTAGCGAAGTTCCACGTCAAATTGTCCCCTTGTAGCTAGAGGTGTTTTAAATCCATATGTAAAAATTTTAGTATGTACGTACTTGCTGTAAAACTGGCTTTGTTTTCAATTGTTCATATGTATTGCTGTCTATATCCACTGAAGCTCCCGTATCTAATGTAACGGTGATGCTGGTCTTGCAGATTGGGGGTGTGATACAGGGGACTGTACTGAGCCAGTGGCAGAGGTGGTGTTTTCATAGTTTTCAGCCATAGATATTTCTTCTGTGTCCTGATTTATCATTTTTTTTTTTTTTTTTTTTTTTTTTTTTATATTTGTGGGCTTTGTCATAGGCATAGAAGACTTGTTGTGTGCTGACTTGCAGACAGCTGCAAAATTATTCTCTTTTCCGCATTTACTGCACGTCTGTCCTATAGCTGGACAATTGTTCAGGTGGTGAGGTAAATCCTGTCCACATCTATAACCTTTCCTTTATTTCGGGGTTTGCTTGTCTTGTGTACTTTTGTTTTGAGATTATGCACATGTAAACTATCCCCATTCTCCATTGCGGTAGCCTGATGATATGCTACTGTTGCGGGTGGGGAGGACGCCGTCGCTGCTGCGCTCTCGCTAACGCTCTGGTCCGGCGCTGCGGCGGCTGCTGCTGCTGCTCGGTGACTCGAGCGGTGGGCCGGATCCGGGGACTCGAGCGGCGCTCCTCGCCCGTGAGTGAAAGGGGTGGTTGGTTTGGGGGATTTAAGGCCCTGTCACACAGAGAGATAAATCTGCGGCAGATCTGTGGTTGCAGTGAAATTGTGGACAATCAGTGCCAGGTTTGTGGCTGTGTACAAATGGAACAATATGTCCATGATTTCACTGCAACCACAGATCTGCCAAAGATTTATCTCTGTGTGTGACAGGGCCTTAAGTCCGTGATGCCACCCACGGGTCGTGGTGAAGATAGACACCACCGCTACTGATGACTGGGATCCCGGGAGCGATTGCAAAGAGCAGCTGGGATGTTGTTTTCCCCCTCCGTGGGTAGGGGTTGGTGGTCCCGGGGCCCGATGATGTGACGAGGAGGCAGGGTTGGTGAGGTGCAGGGTTGCAGGGACAGCGCGGCGCGGTGCCGGATGGCACAGGTGTACTCACTCAGCAAGAAAGGTACAAAGTCCTCGATAAACCAAACGGCTGGATGGACGGGTCCCGCAGCCAGCTGCAGTGCTTCTCCCTGGACAGGTGATGGCGGCTGTCTTTCCCTGCACCTTGATGTTCTCTTTCTGACTACTATGGATTCCCAACGGTAGTCCGTTCCCCGGTGTATGGGTACCGGAGGAGCCCGTTTGCCCGCAGATGCTGGCCCTTGGGTCTCTAGCCTTAGGCGGTAGCTGTATACCCTCACGGTGTGGGCGGGACTTTTGCTGTTGTGAAACCCCTGTGGTTCCAGTCACATTCGGATCTGACTATTGTCGGCGGCTCCAAGCCTGGTCGGGGTCCGATGGCCCTGTCTGTGTGTGCTGGCTTCACTTCGCTCCCCGGTCGGTACCGGCGGGCCGTCGCCCGTCCCCGGTCCTACGGTTCCGCGTTGCTCCACCACTCCTGCAGACGGCCACCACCGTCTGCCAACCTTGCTGTTAGTGCCTGGGTCACAAACCCAGACATCCAAGTGTTTACTCCAATCACTTCACACTCCTACTCTGAACTGTCACTTTTCCCGCCTCCAGGCCTGTGAACTCCTCGGTGGGTGGAGCCAACTGCTTAGCTCCGCCCCACCTGGTGTGGACATCAGACACTGGAGGGAGGCAACAAGGGTTTTTGTTTGGCTGATGTCCCTGTCTAGTGGGGGGTGTTTGGATGTTATTTGTGATGACCTGGCTAGTCCAGGGCACCACACTACTTCTATAGCACGGGCCATTTTGAGTAAGTCATGCAGAGAGAGATCCTGCTGCAGAGCTTTGTGCCTTAACTTATTAGACGAGCAGGTGACAATTACTTGAGTTAGAATTTCATCATCTTCATCTATGAATGCACATCCATGTGCTAGTTCTTTTAGCCGGGTGACATAGGTGTCTATGGATTCTTCCGGAAGCTGCTTAACAATCCTGAACTTGTATCTGATGTTTTGTTTGGGGTTGAAATAGTGAGAGCTTTGGTGCAATTGCTGTACGTGTCTGTCTTGGCTGCAGGTAATGTGCTATGTATGTCATAGACTCCTGTACCCAAGCAATGTAGGAGCACGGCTTTCTTTCTTTTCTCCTCATTTTGTCAATGGCTTCTAGGAAGTTCTCAAACCTGTTTAGCCATTTTTTCCAGTTATGGGAGAGATTAAGAACATCAGTCATATCAAACTGTGGGAAGGTGTGCAAGTATTCAGCCATGATGGAGGCTCTCAGTGGTGCTGGAGTGTGGAGCGGTAAAACAGGGATCAGTACTCACTTGTACATCTGGTGATTATGTGACGCCCTGGACTAGCCAGGTAGTCACAGATAGGCCCCGCATAACACCGGTCCCCTTAAAAGGTAACAGCAGCCAACCACATTAAAACCTAGTCACCTCCCTCTGAGCTTAATGGTCACACCAGGGGGTGGAGCGAGGCGGTTGGCCACGCCCACTGAGGAGTCCAAAGGGCCTGAGGCAGGAGAAACAGTAGTTTGTTGGTGGCTAGTTGACAGTGACAGTAGTCAGTAGGAGTTATGAGGAGTAGAGTGCAGCAGGCCTGTGGTGACAGGTCTGCAGTTCAAATTTGACAGGTGTGAGGGTCGTAGCCCGCACACCTTGCCTAGGAGGCAGGCGGTGGCCTTAGCCTGCAGGAGCCGGGAAGACTGCCAGGTGGAACCGTAAGGGATCGGGATAGGGTAGTGGCCCGCTGGTACCGAACCGGGGAACAGACTGGAAACCACCGGAGCACCAGGGGGTACTCAGACCCGGAACAAGGCCCAGAAGCCACTGGAGCACGTCGAATTTACTGATTGAGGTCTGGACTTTAAGTCCATTTGCATCCCAAGTCCCGACTGAAGGCAACAACCCACCGAGGGGGATAGAAGGCAACCACACAGGCAGAGAGATCCCACGGGCCAGCATCTGCGGGCAAACGGACTCCACCGACATATACATAACCGGGGAGCGGACTCTTGTTGCTGAAGCACGGGCAGTCTCCACAAAAGCAACACGGTGCAGGAGAAAGGCCAAGACCACCAACCCGGGTGGTGGACCAGACGCAGCCGCCTGCGTGCACCGACCACCATCAACTTTGTTTACCAGAGACTTGTGTGTGTCAATAATCGTGCGTACAACCGTGCCATCCGGCTGCGCGCCGCCCTGCACCGCCCCGTCACTACTCTCCCCAAACCGGTCCCGGGACCACCACCCCTGCCCACGGAGGGGTTAACATCTTGCTGCACGACCATCTCCCCCGGGTGCCCCCGTAACTGCAGCGGTGGTGTCTACACTTTCACCACGTCCCATGGGTGGCGTCACAAACTCACACGGCTCCGGCTATACACCTACCTAACTACCCCCTTATCTAGATTTCCAGCAGCGCCCTTGCAGAGCGATGTGACCCCCGGGTTTGTAGGCACTCGAGCCACCCACCAAACGAGCGAGGATCCGAGCGGCTCGGCTGCAGCCGAGCGCGGGGCGGTACAAGGATATCCCATCCTCGTCACTAGTTGTAATGTCCACACTGTGTAAGGAATCCACGAGAGTAACTTCTAACTGTACTTTATTCTTCTGCATCTATCTCTAGCACCCAGTTACATCAGCATGGTCTAAACTGAAAGTAAAAACCTCCTTTTCACCTCTCTTCCTTTATCTACCCACAATTCCCCAGACCTGTTTTTTCTTAAAGGGACAGATATAATCATTGTACATTACAATCAGGACTCCCATAAAGAACATTTATCGTGAGAAAGCGCTCTTTCTGCTAGAAATGATTCTTACTAATTGTAAAACTATTGGTAGACTTTCAGTCCACGACTTCCTAACTTGTACAACTATTTTCTGAATCTTTAACTTCAGTGTCCCTCTCAACTTTTCCACTGCTCTGCGGATAAGCAATGCCTCGAATTATGAAGTTTGCCAGTGTCATATGCTGAAAAACAGCCCCACACCTCCAAACTTCACAATTGGCATGAAGTTTTTGGGATAATATGCAGTGCCTTTACCCTCTAAGTATGGTGACTATTGTGGCATCCAAAGAGTTAAATTTTGGTTTCATCTGACCAAACTAAATTCTCCGAATATTTCACAGACTTGTCTAAATGTTGATTAGCTAACTTTAAATTTGCTTGAACACTTTTTTTATTCAGCAATGGAGTTTTGTTTGGTGAGCATACATGCGTATTGCCTTCTTTGAACCAGACTTCAACTTATCAGGTAGAATTTCTGTGGCTCTCCACAGGTGGTCCTTGGCTCATCTTCAACTCTTCTGATAATTTTCACTCCTCTGTCTGGAATCTTGCAGGTAGCACCTGGTTGTGACTGATTTATGGTGAAATAATGTTCTTTCCACTTCTGGATTATGGCCCCATCAGTATTCACTGGAGCTTTCAGTAATTTAGAAATTCTTCTGTAACCAATGAAAATATGATGCTTAAATTTGATGGTTTGGCTTAAATTTTCAATATCCAGAGGAAGTTGTAATTACTTATGACACTTTTTTCTTGCAGGCTTATAGAACAATTGTTCAAGAAGAAAAAGAATCCAGCTCCCGCACTAATAGTATATAATGGCATTCCGGAATTCTTATAATGAAAATATTTTATTTCAAACATTAAAAAAACAAATTGTTGGCAATGCGTAAGACCAAACTGCTCAAAACGTGTGTATCCCAGCGATTCTTATGTTTATATTTTATGGTTGAAGTAAAAAGCTGTTTGTTTGGAATGCCATTCTATACTATTACTGCAGGAGCTGGATTTTTTTTCTTCTTTTCTTGAATATTTCACCTGTGTACCGGATCAGGAACCTCCGTGCACTGCACCCTTGGCTGCATTATCCATTCAAACACTTGATGGACTGGTGAGCTGACTGCCCTCTCTTTTCATCTTATAGAAAAATTGGGCCTTTTTTATATTTCAGCATCATTATTGCATTGTTAGTCTCTAATCTATTACATAATCTGCAGTGGTATGCAAAACTTTGGGCACCCCTGGTCAAAATTACTGTAATTGTGGACAGTTAAGCACGTTGGAGATAATTTAATCTTTAAAAGGCATAAAGTTAAAGATGACCTCTTTCCTTTTGTATTTTTTGCAAAAAAAACACCCCAAAATATCTTTTCTGTTTTCAAATTAACAAAAAAGGAAAATGGGCCAATGCAAAAGTTTGGGCTCCCTGCATGGAACACCTAGTAGCACCCACTTTAGCAAGTATCAGAGATTGTAAATGCCTTTTATAGCCAGCCAAGTCTTTCAATTCTTGTTTGAGGGATTATCATCCATTCTACCTTGGAAAAGTCATCCAGTTCTGTGAGATTCCTGGGTGAATTTACTTACACTGCTCTTTTTTAAGTCTAGCCACAGATTTTCAATGCGGTTCTGATCAGGGGACTGTGAGCACAATTGAAAAACCTTCAGTTTGCACCTTTTTGAGGTAGTCTATTGTGGATTTTGATGTGTGTTTAGAATAATTTTATCCATTTTGTAGAAGCCATCCTCTTTTAAACTTTAAGGCTGTCCGTACTTTGCGTTTTCACCTGCGTTTCAGCTGCTTTTCCACAGCGTTTTGAACTGCAGCATTTTCATGCCAAAAGGCATACGTTTTGATTTACAAGCAAAGTCTATGGAAAATGGGGAATTCTTGTGCGCACTTTGCAGTTCAAAATGCTGCGATTAATTTGCATAATTTTGGGCAAAAACTCTGCGTTCAAAGAAGCAGCATGTCAATTGTTTTTGCCATTTGGGCTGCGTTTTGCTAACATTGAAGTCTATGAGAAGTTGCAAAAAGCAACAAACATCAAAATTCCAGAGTTTTATATGCTTTTAAGCTGCAGAAATCATGCGTTTTGGACTACCAAAACGCATGTGTTTATGACATCAAAATAATGGAATGATATGTCCCTTTACACACACATAGTCCGACAATTAAATTAATGAAAAATATTTTATTTTTTAGCCATTTATAGTATAAAACCGCTACAATTATATTAAATATAACTTTTCGTTATGATTTTAATTTATATTCATTTTTTTCCCTTTTTTTCATAGTGTTTTGTATGTTAAAAACTTTATTTAGTAGTGTCTTTGTAATCAAAACGCATCTGACTTTAAGCAATGGAAAAGCATGTAAAAATGCGGCTAAAACACGGTAAATACGCGTATTTACCACGAATTTGTGGTCATATGCAACTTTGGCAAAAAAAATATTTCTGCCAGAGGATGCATTTACAACTGCAACTACCTCGATGCAAAGTGCGGGCATAGCCTAAGAGGTAGTCACCGGAAATGGTTTTCACTTCACAGGTCTGCCCTGTCAGGTTTAATAAGTGGGATTTCTTGCCTTTATAAATGGGGTTGGGACCATCAGTTGTGTTGTGCAGAAGTCTGGTGGATACACAGCTGATAGTCCTACTGAATAAACTGTTAGTTGCTTTTTTATCCTTGCCATAATACAAATTCTAAGTAAAGAAAAAGGAATGGCCATCATTACTTTAAGAAATGAAAGTCAGTCAGTCTGAAAAATTGGGAAAACTTTGAAAGTGTCCCCAAGTACAGTGGCAAAAACCATCAAATACTACAAAGAAACTGGCTCACATGAGGACTGCCTCAGGAAAGGAAGACCAAGAGTCACCTCAGCTGCGAAGAATAAGTTTATCCGAGTCACCAGCCTCAGAAATCGCAGGTTAACAGCAGCTCAGATTAGAGACCAGGTCAATGCAACACAGAGTTATAGCAGCAGACACATCTTCAGAACAACTGTTAAGAGCAGACTTTGTGCAGCAGGCCTTCATGGTAAAATAGCTGCTAGGAAACCACTGTTAAGGACAGCCAACTAGCAGAAGAGACTTGTTTGGGCTAAAGAACACAAGGAATGGACATTAGACCAGTGGAAATCTGTGCTTTGGTCTGATGAGTCCAAATTTGAGATCTTTGGATCCAACCACCGTGTCTTTGTAGAAAAGGTGAAAAGGATGGACTCTACATGGCTGGTTCCCACCGTGAAGCATGGAGGAGGAGGTGTGATGGTGTGGGGGTGCTTTGCTGGTGACACTGTTGGGGATTTATTCAAATTGAAGGCATACTGAACCAGCATGACTACCACAGCATCTTGCAGCGGCATGCTATTCTATCCGGTTTGCATTTAGTTGGACCATCATTTATTTTTCAACAGGACAATGACCCCAAACACACCTCCAGGCTGTGTATGGGCTATTTCACTAAGAAGGAGAGTGATGGGGTGCTACGCCAGAAGACCTGGTCTCCACAGTCACCAGACCAGAACCCAATCGAGATGGTTTGGGGTGAGGTGGACTGCAGAGTGAAGGCAAAAGGGTCAACAAGTGCAAATCATCTCTGGGAACTCCTTCAAGACTGTTGGAAGACCATTTCCGGTGACTACATCTTGAAGCTCATCAAGAGAATACCAATAGTGTGCAAAGCAGTATTCAAAGCTAAAGGTGACTACTTTGAAGAACCTAGAATATAAGACATATTTTCAGTTGCTTCACACTTTTTTGTTAAGTATCTCATTCCAGATGTGTAAATTCATAGTTTTGATGCCTTCAATGTGAATCTACAGTTTTCAGAGTAATCAAAATAAAGAAAACTCTTTGAATGAGAAGGTGTGTCCAAACTTTTGGTCTGTACTCTATATACAGTCATTTATCCATACTCTGTACTGTTAAAGAGTCCTCTACTAGTCTTCAGTGCAAGTAGTCCACTAGCATTCTTCATGTGTAACTTGGTTGTTGTTGTTTTGCAGTTCGTCTTCCTATGAAGATTTGTTGTTGTTGTTGTTGTTGTTTCCCTCCCTTGTTTTGTCATCCGTGTGTGTTCTTCGCATTCAGTAGGGTTGACTAAGAGCCCATCCCAACTGCTCCCTACCTAGATAGGTTCCGCACCTATACGCCAAGCAAGATTCCTAGCCCTAAGCGGACCCTATCTAGGATGGTGAGGGAGCACAGGGCCCAGCAGTAGGCTTGGTAGGGGCCACTATTACCCCCCCCCTCCCTGATGCAGGGTTTCCCTTCTCTTTTGCCATATGCTGTTTTTACTTCTCTGCACCTAGCATGACAATGGTTTTATGTTTGCATCAAGAATTTGTTGAAATTTCATTGAATACATTCTTCCCTATAAATGTTCCCCGTTCTATTGGCTACAGCAGAACTCCAAAGCATAAATGATCTATTTCCATGTTTAACGGATGGCGAGATGTTTTTTTTTTCCTTAAATTCTGTGTCCTTTTTTCTCCACACATACCTTCTGATCATTGTAGCCAAAGAGTTCTATTTTAATCTTTTCGGTCTACAGGACTCCCCCCCCCCCCCCCCCCTCACCTCACCCCCACCCCCACCAAAATGAATCAGGCTTGTTTAGATGTTTTTTTTTTGCATACTACTTATTCTGAATTTTATGGTGAGGGCACAGGAGACATTTTATTCTGATGACTCAGCCATGAATTCCATATTTGTGCAGGTTTTTCTAAACAATAGAGCAATGTACCACAACTCCAGAATCTGCTAAATCTTCTTGAAGGTCTTTTGCAGCTAAGTGGGGATTCAAAATTGCTTCTCTAGCAATCCTACAAGCAGCTCTCACAGAACTTTTGCTCTGTGTTTCAAACCTTCTCTTAACCTCCAATGTTCCTGTTAACTGTAATTTCCTAATAACATTTCAAACTGAGGAAAGGGCAACTTGAAAACTCTTTTGCTTTCTTCTTCTAGCCTTTCCCTGCTTTGTGGGCCTCAATGTTCAGAGTGCTAGGCCGCTCCTTAGAAAAACCCATGGCTGCTGTGTTTTGGCACAAGGTTAGAGGAGGCTGGGTTTTTATAAAGCTGTGAAATCTGTATTTGGCCTTTCCTAATGATGGTGAACAAGCCATAACCCTAACAGGCTGACATTTGAGACTTCTTTTTTTTTTTTGTTCTCACATTTAAAAAATGAGCAAGGCCTGTAATTGACATCATAGGTAGACCAGAACTATGCGAGCCAAAATGAGAAAACAAATCCATTAAATCGCCTTGTCTGAGTTGGCAAGATTTTATTTGCACATTATGGTGGAAAATAAGTATTTAGTCACCTAAAAACATGCAAGATTTCTGGCTCTCACAGACTTGTAACTTCTTTTTTTTTAAGAGGCTCCTCCATCCTACACTCATTACGTGTAGTAATGGCACCTGTTTGACGTTATCAGTATAAACAAAACACTTTTTTTCCACAACCTCAAACAGTCACATTTCAAACTTCACTATGGTGAAGAACACTAGAAACACAATGTAGCACTGCACCAGGCTGAGAAGACTGAATCTGCAATAGGCAAGCAGCTTGGTGTGATGAAATCAACTGTTGGAGCAATAATAAGAAAATTGAAGACCTAAAAGACCACTGATAATCTCCCTTGATCTGGGGCTCCACACAATTTCTAAATCCGTGGGGTTAAAATGATCACAAGAACTGTAAGCAAAAATCCCAGAACCACATGAGGGGACCTAGTGAATGACCTGCATCGGGCTGGGACCACTGTAACAAAGGCTACAATCAGCAAAACATTATGCCGCCAGGGGCTCAGATCTTGCAGTGCCAGATGTGTTCCCCCTGCTTAATCCAGTACATGTCCGGGCCCATCTGAAGTTTCCTAGATAGCATTTGGATTATCTATAAGAGTAATGGAAAAATGTCATATGGTCTGATGAAACCAAAGTGGAACTGTTTGGTAGAAACACAACTTGTCATGTTTGGAGGAGACAGAATGCTAAGTTGCATCCAAAGAACACCATACCATCATGCTTTGTGGCTGTTTCTCTGCAAAGGGACTAGGATGACTGATCCGTGTACATGAAATAATGAATGAGGCCATGTATTATGAGATTTTGAGTGCAAACCTCCTTCCATCAGCAGGGGTGCTTCAGATTAAACGTGTCTTTCAGTGTGATAATGATCCCAAGGACACCGCCAGGGCAACGAAGGAGTGGCTTTGTAAGAAGCATATGAAGGTCCTTTAGTGGCCTAGCGAGTCTCCAGATCTCAACCCCATAGAAAACCTTTTGGAGGGAGTTGAAAGTCCGTGTTGCCCAGCGACAGGCCCAAAACATCATTGCTCTAGAGATCTGCATGGAGGAATGGGCCAACATACCACCAACAGTGTGTGCCAACCTTTATGAAGACTTACACAAAACATTTGACCTATGTCATTGCCAACAAAGGATATATAAATAATATTGAGATGAACTTTTGTTATTGACTGAATACTTATTTTCCACCATAATTTGCAAATAAAAATCTTGCCAAATCAGACAAGGTGAGTTTCTGGATTTGTATTCTCATTTTGTCTCTCATAGTTGTGGTCTACCTATGATGTCAATTACAGGCCTCTCATCTTTTTAAGTAGGAGAACTTGTACAATTAGTGGCTGACTAAATACTCTTTCCCCCCCCCCCCCACTCCTCCCACTGTGTAGATAGTGTGAGACAGGGAATATAGCTCAGCTGGGATCTACCGTTAGGTCCAGAAATATTTGGACAGTGACACAATTTTCGCGAGTTGGGCTCTGCATGCCACCACATTGGATTTGAAATGAAACCTCTACAACAGAATTCAAGTGCAGATTGTAACGTTTAATTTGAAGGTTTGAACAAAAATATCTGATAGAAATTGTAGGAATTGTACACATTTCTTTACAAACACTCCACATTTTAGGAGGTCAAAAGTAATTGGACAAATAAACCAAACCCAAACAAAATATTTTTATTTTCAATATTTTGTTGCGAATCCTTTGGAGGCAATAACTGCCTTAAGTCTGGAACCCATGGACATCACCAAACGCTGGGTTTCCTCCTTCTTAATGCTTTGCCAGTCCTTTACAGCCGCAGCCTTCAGGTCTTGCTTGTTTGTGGGTCTTTCCGTCTTAAGTCTGGATTTGAGCAAGTGAAATGCATGCTCAATTGGGTTAAGATCTGGTGATTGACTTGGCCATTGCAGAATGTTCCACTTTTTTGCACTCATGAACTCCTGGGTAGCTTTGGCTGTATGCTTGGGGTCATTGTCCATCTGTACTATGAAGCGCCGTCCGTTCAACTTTGCGGCATTTGGCTGAATCTGGGCTGAAAGTATATCCCGGTACACTTCAGAATTCATCCGGCTACTCTTGTCTGCTGTTATGTCATCAATAAACACAAGTGACCCAGTGCCATTGAAAGCCATGCATGCCCATGCCATCACGTTGCCTCCACCATGTTTTACAGAGGATGTGGTGTGCCTTGGATCATGTGCCGTTCCCTTTCTTCTCCAAACTTTTTCTTCCCATCATTCTGGTACAGGTTGATCTTTGTCTCATCTGTCCATAGAATACTTTTCCAGAACTGAGCTGGCTTCATGAGGTGTTTTTCAGCAAATTTAACTCTGGCCTGTCTATTTTTGGAATTGATGAATGGTTTGCATCTAGATGTGAACCCTTTTGTATTTACTTTCATGGAATCTTCTCTTTACTGTTGACTTAGAGACAGATACACCTACTTCACTGAGAGTGTTCTGGACTTCAGTTGATGTTGTGAACGGGTTCTTCTTCACCAAAGAAAGTATGCGGCGATCATCCACCACTGTTGTCATCCATGGAAGCCCAGGCCTTTTTTGAGTTCCCAAGCTCACCAGTCAATTCCTTTTTTCTCAGAATGTACCCGACTGTTGATTTTGCTACTCCAAGCATGTCTGCTATCTCTCTGATGGATTTTTTTCTTTTTTTTCAGCCTCAGGATGTTCTGCTTCACCTCAATTGAGAGTTCCTTAGACCGCATGTTGTCTGGTCACAGCAACAGCTTCCAAATGCAAAACTACGCACCTGTAATCAACCCCAGACCTTTTAACTACTTCATTGATTACAGGTTAACGAGGGAGATGCCTTCAGAGTTAATTGCAGCCCTTAGAGTCCCTTGTCCAATTACTTTTGGTCCCTTGAAAAAGAGGAGGCTATGCATTACAGAGCTATGATTCCTAAACCCTTTCTCCGATTTGGATGTGAAAACTCTCATATTGCAGCTGGGAGTGTGCACTTTCAGCCCATATTATATAATATATATATATATATATTATATATATATATATATATATATTGTATTTCTGAACATGTTTATGTAAACAGCTAAAATAACAAAACTTGTGTCACTGTCCAAATATTTCTGGACCTAACTGTATGCTTTGGTCCAACCGAGTGGCTATGGAGTCACAGATGACAACGGCAGACTGCCAGGTTCCACACAGATACGGCAACTGCCGTGTTTATTGTGTACACTTATCTCTGTGTTACACATTCAAAAAACAGGAAAATAAACATCTAAGGCCGTCTGGCCACTAACTAACAGAATGCTAACTACAAAATAACCTAAATAAACCTATGTAACAAACCAAAACAGTATTCTCTTACTGTGTCGGTTCCTCAGCACAGCAAGCGGAGGTAAGGAGTCTCAGCACCAGCAGCCATGAGCCTGGACTACTCTCCTCAGCAGGCTCTTTGTCCTGAATGCCTCCTGATTATTTCAGCTGCTCCAGTGAGGAATCAAAATCTGGATTGAATGTGGAGAAGGGAGAAACCAGTCCCACTGCCATTCCTACTGATTGCTCTAGAAAAAAACGAGCCCAAAATTACACTGAAATAAATAAATAGGCTTCAGTGACTAACTTATTGCTGAGCCAGATATAACTTTTCCCAGCTTTTCTAAGCCCATTTGCATGGGACGACTGCTCCACAGTCAGTACATGGAGGCATATGAAATGAACAGAGAGGAAACATACCTGTGCTCTAATACTTCTCCCCTCGGCATATCACATACACACATCACGTCCTAGTAAATAATAGCGTAGGGTTTCCAGGGCCCCCTTCACAGCTAAGGCTTCTCGCTCAACCACACTTTTTTTTTTTTTCTGCCTCCGTAAGTTTTCTGCTTAGATAGCCCACTGGGTGTTCCCCGCCATTCACTTCTTATGAAAACACCGCGCCGAGGCAAACACCAGAGGCATCTGTTTGAACAATAAACTCCTGTTTAAAGTTTGGGGTAACCAACACTGGTTGGTCACCAAGCCTTTTTCAACCATTGAAAGGCATCCTCTGCTTCTGCGTTCCACTTTGAGACAGAGGTTGACCCCTTGGTAAGATTGTGAGTGGGGCTGCGATGGTAGCAAAATTTTTGATGAACCGCAGGTAATAACCAACAATCCCCAAAAAGGCTCTGACCTGTCTTTTGGTGACCGGGTGTGGCCAATTCTGATTGGTGTCCACTTTTTTAGCCTGAGGTTTTAGAACTCCCGTACTGATAATGTATCCCAGATAGCGAGCTTCTTCCAACCCCAATGTACACTTCTTGGGATTGGCAGTCAACCCGACAGCCCTTAGAGAGTCCAAGACAGCTTGCACCTTTTGGCAAATGAGTTTCCCAGTTATCACTAAAGATAATGATATCGTCCAAATATGCGGATGCATACTGGGCATGGGGCTTTAGGACGATATCCATTAGTCGTTGGAAGGTGGCTGGGGCTCCATGCAACCCAAATGGCATATCTTGGTACTGGAACAGTCCCTGTGGCGTAACAAAGGCAGTTTTCTCTTTGGCCGAGTCAGTGAGGGGAATCTGCCAATAACCTTTTGTTAAGTCAATAGTGGATATGTATCTGGCTGAACCTAGTCTCTCTATAAGTTCAACTCTTGGCATGGGGTAGGCATCGAATTTCGATACCTCATTTATCTTGCGGAAATCATTACAAAACTGGATAGTCCCATTGGGCTTGCGCACCAGCACGATAGGACTAGTCCACTCACTCCGGGACTCCTCAATAATCCCGAGCGCTAGCATTTTCTTTACTTCCTGGGCAATGGCTTGTCTCTGAGCCTCAGGAATTCTATGCGGTTTTAACTGTACTCGTGTCTGAGGGTTGGTGACTATGTCATGTTTAATTAGGTGAGTATGGCCAGGTAGTTCTGAAAAAATATCTGCGTTTCTCTTTACGAACTCCTTGGTTTCTTGTATTTGGGTCTTGGATAGCGTGTCTGCAATACCCCCCTCTGGTGGTACCATCTGGGGGTCACTTACCTCAGATGTTGGTGCCACTCGAGGCCCACTATCAAGGGTAGTCTCCGCTACCAGACTCTCTCTGTCCCGCCAGGACTTAAGCAAGTTTATGTGGTAGATTTGTTGGAGTTTTCTCTTGTCTGGTTGGTGTACCTTTTTATAATTCACTTCACCTATTTATTTCCAGCACCTCGTCTGGCCCCTGCCATTTTGCAAAAAAATTTATTTTCTACAGTAGGTACCAAGACTAACACCCGATCCCCCAGGTTGAAAAACTCGTGTTTTAGCCGCCTGGTTGTACACCCTGCTTTTGGGCGCATTGTGCACGCTCCAAACATTCTTTAACTATTGGCATAACTGCCGCAATTCTGTCCTGCATGAGTGTTATATGTTCAAATACACTGCGGTAAGGTGTCACCTCTTGCTCCCAAATCTCCTTGGCAATATCCAACAGGCCTCTGGGACACCGCCCATAGACCAATTCAAAAGGTGAAAAGCCCGTGGAGAATTGGGGTACCTCTCATATGGCAAACAAGAGATATGGCAGGAGAGCATCCCAATTCCTCCCGTCCTTATCCACCACCCTTTTCAACATCCCCTTTAGGCCATGTGCCCACGGGAGCTTTTTGCTGCGGAAAACCTGCGGATTTTTCTGGATTTTCCAGATAAATCCGCAGGTTCTAGCATGTACAGGCACTCCCCATGTTACCCTATGGGACATGGGGAGTGTCTGTGTCCACGCTGCGGAAAGTGCGGCTGCGGAATCCCTCAGCCGCACCTAACTGCATGTCTATTATTCATGCGGATTTACTTGCGGAGATCCCGGCCCTCCGCTATGGAGATAGAGGCCGGGACGTCCGCAGGTAAATCGCGTGAAAGTCCGCATGTTTCCCGCAGCTATTCCGCTGGAAACTCGTGGCTAAAAAAATAGCTGCGGATGCCGGCGGGCAGCTGCGGGAAACATGCGGCCGTACCTGCGGATACATCTGCAGGTACGAGCGCCCGTGGGCACATGGCCTTAGGGTTTTATTAAAGCGCTCGACCAGACCGTCAGTCTGAGGGTGATACACTGAGGTACGCAGGTGGGAGATCTTTAGTAATTTTACATAGTTCTTTGAGTATATGAGACATAAAGGGGGTTCCCTGATCCGTAAGTATCTCTTTCGGAATGCCTGTGCGAGATAACATGTTAAAAAGCTCCTTTTGAAATTGCTTTTGCATTGGCATTTCGTAAGGGTACAGCCTCCGGATAACGGGTGGCGTAATCCAGTACCACCAAAATATATTGATGATCCCTGGCAGATTTAACTAATGGACCGCCTATATCCATTGCTATCCTCTCAAAGGGCACCTCTATTATTGGCAAGGGTACCAGGTGGCTTCTAAAATGTGTCATAGGCGCAGTCAACTGGCATGTAGGACAGGACTGACAGTACTGAGTTACATCTCCCACCAGACCCGGCCAAAAGAAGCGATGCAGAATACCGTCTTTTGTCTTTTCTTCAGCCAGGTGGCCCCCCCAAGGGATGTTTATGTGCCAGGTCTAAAACCACCTGACGAAAGGATTTGGGTACCACTAGCTGTTCCACCACCACTCCTCGTATCTTGTCAATGTGGTACAGCATGCCCTGTTGCACTGCCACATGTGGAAACTTATTTTGAGCTCCTGGGTACACTGGGTTTACCTCATAGACATTCACATTTTCCCATGCCCTTGTTAAAGTAGGATCTTGGTGTTGAGCGGTCCCGAAATTATCACTGGCCACCTCAAGACCTGGCATCTCTATAACATCCTGTAGCGTGTCCGCCTCGCCTGCAAACACAGCCAGAGGAGAATCTACAGATTCTGGAGCTACCCCTATGGTGGTTCCCCCATAATCTTGCTCCAATGTCTCAGGAGCTAGCCCCAGGGTATCGTTCACCAGTTTCTCTTCAACCGGGGTGTTCACACCATTTTTAACGTTCCACAAGTCTCAGAATAAGGAAAAGTCTCTCCCCAGGATTAGACTATGCAACATAGTCTTTATGATCACCGCCTGATATCTTTTGGCCCCCAAGGGCATGGCAAGCGTTACCCAGGCTGTAGGGTAGTTTTTAGTATCGCCATGTATGCAACTAATGCCCACAGTTGAATCTGTTATTTCTTCAGGGTCCACCAAGCTAGCATGTACCAAGGTTCCTTGACTGCCAGAGTCTAAGATGGCATTCACACTATAGCCGTTGACCTCAATGCAACACGCATGTTGTTCATTTCCTGTGAGGATCTCTGCAGCACATACTGACTGTACATATGACAGACGCCTTGTAGTGTTTCAGTCCATCGGCTCTGTAGTTAATGGGCAGTTAGCAGCTACGTGGCCGAGCCCACGACATCGCCAACACTGTATAGGCCCTTGCCTCCCAGTTTGGGACCTACTAACTTGCTGAGAAATCACACCGCTAACATAGTCCTTTGTGGACCTGCTACCCCTAGTTGCAACATTCTTTTCTTTTAAAAAAAGGAGTAGTTTTAGCAGGACTTTCAGGCGATTTCCTAGAACCCCAGCAAGGCGAAAGCGTCCCCTGGAGTAGGCTTTCAGAAGCGCTGTAACGCTCGACCATATTCACCAACTGGTCAGCGCTAGTTGCGTCACCCTGTCCGACCCACCTCTAGATCTTAGCCGGTAAGGATCGCAGGTACTTGTACTTGTCTAGGACAACACGTTCCACCATCTGTGCAGGCGTCAATGTTTCTGGTTGCAGCCATTTTTTTTCACCAGATGGATGAGGTCATGCATTTGTGAACGAGCTGGCTGATGTGCCACAAAAGTCCATAGATGTACCCTCTGTGCCCGTACATATGTGTTTACTCCCAGCCTTGTCAGGATTTTGCCTTTTTAGTTTAATATAGTCCAAAGCATCAGCTCCACTTAGATCATAATGGGCTGACTGCTCCACAGTTAGTACGTGGAGGCATATGAAATGAACCGAGGGGAAACATACCTGTTCTCTAGTACTTCTCCCCTCGGCATCTCACAATAGAGATACAGTAGAACCTTGGTTTACGAGAACAATCCATTCTGGGAGTGTGCTTGTAAACCACGTAACTCGTCTAGCAAAGCAAAATTTCCCATGGGAAATGATGGAAGCTCAGACAATTCGTTCCACAACTTGTTCAATGTCTCATCCTGGTTCAATATTGTGCCATTCCACACACACAAACGCACATATTCTG
Organism: Anomaloglossus baeobatrachus; assembly: GCF_048569485.1. Lineage (NCBI taxonomy): Eukaryota > Metazoa > Chordata > Amphibia > Anura > Aromobatidae > Anomaloglossus > Anomaloglossus baeobatrachus. The sequence continues at coordinate 174,477,235 of NC_134358.1, forward strand.
CTCCTTTTACCTTCTGTTCCCTTGCCGGCCTTCTGGTTCTTGTAGTCCGTAGGTACAGGATGCCTATCGGGTAACCATCGCGACTGATGCCGGAGCTTCCATTGTCAACGCTTCCGCAGCAGACATGAAAGGCATGAGCCGCTTGCCTCTGATTGGTCAGCGCGCTGCCTTTGAGAAGCGACTGACAGCGAAAGTTCCTCCATCGTCACGTTGGTTACCGGATACACATACTGTACCTGCGGACTACAAGAACCAGGAGACAAATGAGGGAACCGAAGGTAAGGTGAGCATAATGTGTGTGTTTGTGCGGACTGCAAGAGCGGGTCAGAATGCCGTGAAAGTACGGAGCCGGAAGTGTGTGCGGTGAGCATTTGCTTGTACAGCAAAGATTGCTCGTAAACTGACTTACAAATTTACAGCAAGCTTTGCTCGTATAATGAAAAGCTCGCACAGCAAGTTACTCATAAACCGAGGTTCCACTGTATATCTGTGTCGCCCAGGGATAAGGGGGTACTCAGATCCAGGCCAAGGGGTCGCTTGTGAAGGTATCACGGTGGCGTGACCCGGTCTATGATCCCAGGCACCACAACAAAAGGGGCATTCTATACAGGGGAGATTTGGTAGTCTATGTTCCGTGACGCCACCCGTGGTGTGCAGTGACGTAATGGAGCACAGCCGCTGCCGGTCACAGGATCCCGGGGATGGTAATGGGCAGCAAGGTGGTGATTTTCACTCCACGGGTAGGGTGTTGATGTCCGGGGACCCCGGTGTGATGGATTGGGGAGTAATGGGTGCAGTCCATGGCTTGGACCTGGTGGTGCAGGAGTACTCACAGTATAAGGCAATAACTGACACGAGTCCAAGAATTAACCAAGTTGCTGGTAACTGGTTCCCACGGCTGCTGTGAGGACGGGTCCCACACCAGTGTGTGTAATTCGGGTGTTTTTCTCCTGCCTGGTGTCTGTGTCTGCTCCGTACACAGGAAGCTGCTGGCTTATTCCTGAGGCCCTCACTGCCACTTCTTCTAGCCCCACGCAGGGGCTGCTTCCAGACCCCTCTCCTCCTGCAGACTTACTGAAAATAAACTCTGCTCTCTCTCCAAGCTCCTCTCTCCCCCTCCCGTTTTCCTGAGGAGGGAGTGAGTGGGGCCTGCTTGGCTGGTGTGTATTGGTGTGGGAAACTCCCCAAGGGAGAGTGAGCTCTGCACTATAAAGATGTATGCAGACCTCTGTGACACCCTGGTTTTGCCAGGGCGGCACATATCTATCTGGTTATGAACTGAGACATAACCATGATAATTTAATTCTGATACTTTAGTGAGATGTCAGCATTTTAAACTTTTAAAGACTTGCCATTTTATAGATGTTTGCTCTCAAATTTAGAGGTATAGTGTATAATTTGTAAGTGGAGTTTAAGGCACACAATAGTGTGGATAGTAGTAGGGATCTATAGAAAATCTATTTAAAGGGATTATTAATTTTTAAAAAGCTGTTTACTGAATCTCCTGCTTGCTTGGGGTTGGTCTATGCATACTTAATTGACAGTTGGGACCGCTGACATTGGAGGAGCACAGTTGAAATTAGGCTCGCCAGAATCGGGAGTTGGCTGTATCCTGCAGCGATTTGGCAGCTGGAGAGCAGCTCTATTAGAACGAGGTTGTGCGCACTTTGCATGTTTGACAAGTACTGCAATATTGGAGTAAATAAATCCCATTTCAAAATCATTTTAATTCTTAACAATGTAGAGGATTTTTAATAAGTAAATTGCAAAGTGCTTGTAAAAAGAAACTAGTGATGCGCGAACCCATTTGTAAAGTTCGAGTTCTGAGAACGCAAACTTGCATTTCAACACCAAACTCGGACTTTACAATTATGGGATGGGGTAGGGAGTCTGTAAAATAAAAAATATAATTAATAATAAACATTGTCATTATACTTACAGGTACTGCGATGCATCCTGCAGACCCGCTCAGCCGCTGTCTCCCGGCCGCTTCTGCTTCTGGGTCCAATCATTAAGTTGCTGGGGTATTCACTGCACTGCACGTCACTCGGCAGTCCTCAGCTGTTCTCGGTCATGTTCTCGGTGACGTCGGGGTTCATCCAAACCCATGGCTGCCTAGGACTCGATTGAACTTTGACTGTCACTGTGCGAGTCTTGCATCGTAATCACCCGGCTCCTGACAGGAGCGAGTTGGCTGAATGTATTTCCATGCAGCTGAGGCGCTCCTGTCTGGAGAACGTCAGGCCGTGCCAGGTGATACTGATGCGTGACGCAAGTGGGATCATACCCTCACTATCAGATGCTTCTCGCTCTGTACAGAGCGATTAAGCAGAGCTGACCTGGCTCTCCCTGCTTCTCGCTCTGTATAGACACTTGTCCATAACAAAGACAGAGTCTCTAAAATGTTTAAATGTTTTTTGTTTCACTTCCGATAGAATTTTTATATATATATATAATATATATATATAATATATATATATATATATATATATATATATATATATATATATATATATATATATATATATATATATATATATATATATATATATATATATATATATATATATATATATATATATATATATATATATATATATATATAATATACACACACAGTTAGGTCCAGAAATATTTGGACAGTGACACAATTTTCGCGAGTTGGGCTCTGCATGCCACCACATTGGATTTGAAATGAAACCTCTACAACAGAATTCAAGTGCAGATTGTAACGTTTAATTTGAAGGTTTGAACAAAAATATCTGATAGAAATTGTAGGAATTGTACACATTTCTTTACAAACACTCCACATTTTAGGAGGTCAAAAGTAATTGGACAAATAAACCAAACCCAAAAAAAAATTTTTAGTTTCAATATTTTGTTGCGAATCCTTTGGAGGCAATCACTGCCTTAAGTCTGGAACCCATGGACATCACCAAACGCTGGGTTTCCTCCTACTTAATGCTTTGCCAGGCCTTTACAACCGCAGCCTTCAGGTCTTGCTTATTTGTGGGTCTTTCCGTCTTAAGTCTGGATTTGAGCAAGTGAAATGCATGCTCAATTGGGTTAAGATCTGGTGATTGACTTGGCCATTGCAGAATGTTCCACTTTTTTGCACTCATGAACTCCTGGGTAGCTTTGGCTGTATGCTTGGGGGTCATTGTCCATCTGTACTATGAAGCACCGTCCGATCAACTTTGCGGCATTTGGCTGAATCTGGGCTGAAAGTATATCCCGGTACACTTCAGAATTCATCCGGCTACTCTTGTCTGCTGTTATGTCATCAATAAACACAAGTGACCCAGTGCCATTGAAAGCCATGCATGCCCATGCCATCACGTTGCCTCCACCATGTTTTACAGAGGATGTGGTGTGCCTTGGATCATGTGCCGTTCCCTTTCTTCTCCAAACTTTTTTCTTCCCATCATTCTGGTACAGGTTGATCTTGGTCTCATCTGTCCATAGAATACTTTTCCAGAACTGAGCTGGCTTCATGAGGTGTTTTTCAGCAAATTTAACTCTGGCCTGTCTATTTTTGGAATTGATGAATGGTTTGCATCTAGATGTGAACCCTTTGTATTTACTTTCATGGAGTCTTCTCTTTACTGTTGACTTAGAGACAGATTCACCTACTTCACTGAGAGTGTTCTGGACTTCAGTTGATGTTGTGAACGGGTTCTTCTTCACCAAAGAAAGTATGCGGCGATCATCCACCACTGTTGTCATCCGTGGACGCCCAGGCCTTTTTGAGTTCCCAAGCTCACCAGTCAATTCCTTTTTTCTCAGAATGTACCCGACTGTTGATTTTGCTACTCCAAGCATGTCTGCTATCTCTCTGATGGATTTTTTCTTTTTTTTCAGCCTCAGGATGTTCTGGTTCACCTCAATTGAGAGTTCCTTAGACCACATGTTGTCTGGTCACAGCAACAACTTCCAAATGCAAAACCACACACCTGTAATCAACCCTAGACCTTTTAACTACTTCATTGATTACAGGTTAATGAGGGAGACGCCTTCAGAGTTAATTGCAGCCCTTAGAGTCCCTTGTCCAATTACTTTTGGTCCCTTGAAAAAGAGGAGGCTATGCATTACAAAGCTATGATTCCTAAACCCTTTCTCCGATTTGGATGTGAAAACTCTCATATTGCAGCTGGGAGTGTGCACTTTCAGCCCATATTATATATATATATAATTGTATTTCTGAACATGTTTTTGTAAACAGCTAAAATAACAAAACTTGTGTCACTGTCCAAATATTTCTGGACCTAACTGTATGTATGTATGTATATATATATATATATATATATATATATATACATATATATATATATATATATATATAAAACTTTTTGTTTCACTTCTAATACAATTTTTTATATAATATATATATATATATATATATATATATATATATATATATATTATATAATTATACTGTTTACTAGAATTTCATGGTGGCCATGTCTAATTTTGCATGACACCATGAATTTCGGGCTTAGCACCAGCTGAGAATACAAAGCTGGTATTAACCCCTTTATTGCTCAGCATACCACCGCCATCAGGGCCACTGGACGAGCCGGGTAAAGTGACTGGAATTGGCGTTAAGAAACAATGCGCCACTTCCAGGGGTGACTGTTGGCTGAGGTTTTCAGCCCAGATCACTTGGGCCTTACAACGCTGAGAATCCTAGCCCCCAGCTGCCTGGTTTTACCTGACTGGCGATCAAAATATAACGGAAGCCCATGTTTTTTTTTTTTTTGTTTTTTTTTTTAAATAATTTTAAAAAAAATAATGGGCTTCCCTGTATTTTGATTGTCAGCCAAAGTGAAACCAGGCAGATGGGGGTGGCAGTCCATAGATGTCTGCTTTTATCTGCACTTAGAATCAAAAATACCGTGGACCGCTGAGTCATTTATTTATTTATTTATTTATTTATTTATTTTATACAAATAAAAAAATATATATTTAGTACTCCTTTTTCTCTCTTTTCATATTTGTGCAATTTTGGAGTGGCCAAAGATTATTATTACTTTGTATTTCATCTGTTACCCAGAAAATTTTGATCATAAATATATGTATTTGTTTAAAAATAAATAATTTCAAAAAAATTGACTTTTGATTCTCAGCGCAGATAAAGCGGATGGCTATGGGCTGCCCCCCCCCCCCATCTGCATGGCAATCAAAATACAAGGAAGCCCATTAATTATTTATTTTTATTTTTGTTTTAATTATTGTAAGAAAGATATATCTATCTAACAAAAAAATGCGTGGGCTCCCGCCATATTTTGATCGCTGGTCAGGTGAAACCAGGCAGCTGGGGACTGGGATTCTCAGCGTGGTAAGGCCTAAGCATTCTGGGCCCCCAGTGCTAAAAACTGCAGCCCACAGCCACCCCTGGAAATGGCAAATTGTTTCCTAGCACCAATTTCAGGCACTTTACCCAGTTCGTCCAGTGACCCTGATGGCAGTGGCTCTGTACAAAGTGAGAAGCAGGCTGACAGTGAGGGTATGATTCCACTTGCGTCTCGCATCAGTATTACCCGGCATGGCCTGACACTCTCTGGACAGGAGCGTCTCAGCTGCATGGAAATAAATCCAGCCAACCCGCTCCTGTCAGGAGCTTTGTGATACTGATGTGAGACTCGCACAGTGACAGTCAAAGTCCAATCGAGTCCATGGCAGCCATGGCGAGCATGGCTGAAGACTGCCAAGTGATGAGCAGTGCAGTGAATACCCCTGGAAGTTAATAGGACCTTCCATGACGTCATAGCCATGTGACCTGTCTGCAACCCACAAGGTAATACAACAGTCACCCCAGACTAGTCACATGGCTATAATGTCATGGAAGGTCCAGTAGTCAGTGGTGGTTACCCAGGGGCACAGCAATGATCGGAGCCAGAAGCAGAAGCGGCCAGGAGACAGAGTCTGCAGGACGCGTAACTGGACCTAATAATGTTTTTTAATAGTGTGTGTGTGTGTGTGTGTGTGTGTGTGTGTGTTTGTTGTGTGTGTTTTTTTTTTTTTTTTTTGTACAGCCCCTGGACCTGAACTGTAACACGAGCTTCCCAGGAGAGCCCGTGTTTGGGATCGTGTGAATGAATCCTATGTGTTATGCACGGACCCCGAACATTACAGTTCGGGTTCGCCCATCACTACAAGACACCCTGCTATTTAACCCAATAAAGAGAATAACTTCAAAATAACTATGGGTAGCTATTTGGCAATGAGGGCGTGCGGGCGGCCGACCATGTGCTGTGTTGGATGAGGAAAATAGATGATATTTTGTTTTTGTGGCAGGGCACAGCTGAGGAGCTCGGGGATTTTGTGAAGGATTTAAATCAAAATCCCTATAACATTAATTTAACTTATCAATTTCACCCTAATAGGATCGATTTCCTGGATATCGGTCTGGAGCTAGACCACCACCGAGTTGTCCAGACTGATGTCTTCAGGAAATCGACCTCGGTAAATTCATTATTACATAAATCATCTGCACACAACTATTCAGCCATCAAAGCAATACAGATTGGTCAGTTTCTCAGGATGAGGCGAATTTGCTCGACGGAGGCCAGTTTTCGACACCAAGCCGAAGATCGTAAGGGGAGATTTCGTGATCGTGGATACAGTGGGAGGGCCATCAGAAACGGATATAATCGTGCTATTAACACCAGGGGCAGCTTCTATTGCCATCTAAACCCAGGAAGACTGAGTGCCATTAGGTTTATCTCGACATTCAACCAACAGTGGGAGAACATGTGCAGTATATTGGTGAAACACTGGCTGGCCGATTTTACAGGCTGAACCAGCCCTTAAAAATTGCCTCCCTGATTTCGTTACCTCTTGGTGCGCAGCCACTATATGCCGGCCCCCTCTAATTTTCTTGGTACCATTATACCTAGAAGAGGCTGTGTCTCATGCAGTCACTGTGTTGCATGTGTTAATATTTGCAGGGGGAATGCTTTCTCCTCTGCCGATGGCTCCTACACTTTTCAAATTAAAGACTACATCTCATGTCACACCACCCATGTAATTTAGTATGTCACATGTGACTGCCCCTTAATCCATATTGGCCTCACCACAACTCCGTGTTCGTACACGGGAACACGTGAGGGACATCTGTGGAGCCAAAACAGTAATTGACACTTCAACCCTAAAAACTCTACCTAGACACTTTAGGGCTGCGCACCAATGTAACCCCAGGTCATTGAGAGTCTTATGGATTGATGTTGTGCATGGTGGTGTTAGGGGAGGCAACCTGAAAAAGCGTCTCGCACAGATGGAGACCCGATGGATCTCAACTCTGGGCACATTTACCCCTGCTGGTTTGAATGACTCCATCAGCTTTGCCCCTTTCTTATAGACCCATGTCGATCTAACTCTTAGGTCTCTTGCCCCTTTGACTTTTAATCTTTAATTTCCTGACTTTTATAGTATACTTGAACTAGTGTATACATGTAACGATATAAATGCTAGAAAACTGCGACACTGGAGGGGTTGAAAATTGGAGATTAAAAGTTATATATATATATATATATATATATATTGTGAGGTAGCACGGTCGGCTGCGCAGCAGAAGACACGGGATCCAGGCATTAAGTTTCACAGCACATGGTTTAATGTCCAAACAAAAGTCCACACCAATATACATGTGCCTCTCCAGCAGAGAACTCAGGGAGTTGTGTTCACTCCCTCACACCCGGGACACCTGCCCTTGTTCCTGTTTCCATTTAACCCTTCCTTCAGCCTGTAAGGAAACCGCATTAACCCTAGAGTGGATTTACTTTCTATCATGGAGTGAGCACAACCGGGGCGAGACATACCGGCCGTCATAGATAACCCCGGTCACAGTCTCGCATACCCCCCCCCTCAGTTCAAGCGTGCGGGGTTGAACTCCCGCCATAAAACACGGGCCGCGGGACAAGGCATCGGCGTTGCCCTGCAACCTACCGGCCCTATGTTCAACCGTAAACCGGAAGTTCTGCAGAGAAAGGAACCACCGGGTAACCCGGGCATTCCGTTCCTTGGCGGACCTCATCCAGACCAGTGGAGAGTGATCCGTCACCAAGCGAAACTGCCGTCCCAGCAGGTAATAGCGCAGGGACTCCAAGGCCCACTTGATCGCCAGGCACTCCTTCTCCACTACGCTATAATTCCGCTCTGGAGGGGTGAGCTTCCTACTTAAGAAGGTGACGGGGTGTTCCTCCCCCTGAACCACCTGAGACAACACTGCCCCCAGGCCGACCTCTGAGGCGTCAGTCTGTACTATGAACTCCTTCCGGAAATCAGGGTGTACGAGAACGGGCTGTCCGCACAGGACCCCCTTTAGGGCCCGGAAGGAGTCCTCGGCCTGCGGAGTCCAGCGCACCATGACTGACTTCTTGCCTTTGAGAAGGTCCGTCAAGGGGGCTGATAGTCCCGCAAAATCCTTTACAAACCTCCTGTAGTACCCCACGATGCCCAGGAAGGCCCTAACCTGCTTCGTGGTCAGGGGTCTAGGGCACTTCTGGATCGCCTCAACCTTGTTAATTTGGGGCTTAATCACTCCTTGGCCTATCACGTAGCCCAAGTAGCGGGCTTCCGTGAGTCCCAACGCACATTTCTTGGGATTGGCTGTCAATCCGGCTGTTCGAAGCGCGTCCACCACCGCTTGTACCTGTTCCAAGTGGGTCTGCCAATCGGAGCTGTAAATAATGATGTCATCAAGGTACGCTGATACATACGCCTGGTGGGGTTCCAGCACTAAGTCCATCAACCTCTGGAACGTGGCCGGAGCGCCATGTAACCCAAAAGGCAAGACAACATAGTGGAAGAGACCCTCCGGCGTAACAAAAGCGGTTTTCTCCTTGGCGGACTCCGTCAGTGGCACCTGCCAGTACCCCTTGGTCAGGTCGAGCGTGGTAAAATACCGCGCCTGTCCCAGCCTATCAATCAGCTCATCCACCCTGGGCATGGGGTAGAGATCGAACTTGGATATTTCGTTCAATCTCCTAAAGTCATTGCAGAACCTTAAGGAGCCATCGGGTTTTGGTATTAGGACAATGGGACTAGCCCATTCACTCCGGGATTTTTCGATGACCCCCAGGCGTAACATTGTCTTTACTTCCTCCAATATGGCTTGTCGTCGAGCCTCCGGTACCCGGTATGACTTCAGGCGTACCTTCAGGTGGGGCTCGGTGACAATATCATGTCGTATCAGACTGTTCCTACCGGGCAGCTCGGAGAAGACATCGGGGTTCTGCTGAACCAGCCGTCTGGCCTCTCGCCTCTGTTGCTTGGTGAGGGCTTCTCCAATCCTTACTTCCGGTTCGTCCTCTCCGGAGGTCGCTGGAGCCGGAGGTGAACGACCCGAAGAGGAGGGAGATGGGGAAAAAACAGCCATCAGGCTTTCCCGTTCCTGCCAAGGTTTTAATAGGTTGACATGGTATATTTGTTCAGGTTTCCGCCTACCGGGCTGCAATACTTTATAGTTGACCACCCCGACTCTTTCCTTTATCTCGTAGGGGCCTTGCCACTGAGCCAGGAATTTACTCTCCGCCGTGGGGATTAATACCAACACCCGATCCCCGGGTTTAAAGGTCCGCACGGTGGCTTGTCTATTGTAGCGGCCGCTTTGCGCGGCCTGAGCCTCCTGTAAATGCTCCTTCACAATTGGCATGACCGCGCTTATGCGGTTCTGCATACCCAAAATGTGTTCAATCACACTTTTATGGGGGGTGGGCTCTTGCTCCCATGTTTCCTTTGCCAGGTCCAACAATCCCCGGGGATGTCGCCCATATAACAATTCAAAAGGCGAAAACCCCGTGGATGCCTGTGGCACCTCACGGATGGCAAACATCAAATAGGGAAGCATCATATCCCAGTCTTTCCCGTCTTTTGAAATTACCCTTTTTAGCATGGTTTTCAGGGTTTTATTGAAACGCTCGACTAAACCGTCCGTTTGAGGATGATACACAGACGTACGCAACTGCTTGATCTGGAGTAGCCGGCATAGCTCTTTGGTCACTTTAGACATGAATGGGGTCCCCTGATCCGTAAGGATCTCCTTGGGCAACTCCACCCGGCAGAACACAGCAAACAACTCCCGAGCTATAAGCTTTGCTGCAGTATGTCTGAGAGGTATCGCCTCGGGATACCGGGTGGCATAGTCAACGATCACTAGGATGTGTTGGTGCCCTCGAGCGGACTTTACGAGGGGCCCCACCAGATCCATCCCTATCCGTTCAAAAGGGACTTCTATAATGGGTAACGGTACCAACGGACTGCGAAAATGGGTCAGGGGTGCGGTAAGCTGACACTCCGGGCAGGTTTCGCAGAACCGTTTTACCTCCCCAAAGACTCCGGGCCAATAGAACTTTTGCAATATTCGCTCCTGCGTTTTCTTGACCCCTAGGTGGCCACTCATCAGGTGTTTATGAGCCAAGTCGAGGACCCGCCGACGATGCGGCTGGGGCACCACCAACTGCTCTACCCCCACGCCCCGTATTTCATCTACCCGGTAGAGTAAATCCTGTTTAAGAGCGAAATGGGGGTACCTTACCTGGGCACCGGGCAGCTGTGCCACCCCGTCAATTACTGTCACCCGACTCCGGGCATGTATTAATGTAGGGTCCTGGAGTTGGGCAGTCCCAAACGTATCCGGGGACGCCTCCAACTCCGGGATGGGCTCGACCATTTCAGCCTCTCCTGCCAATACCTCTAGGGGTGACCTATCGGGTTCACACTCTGTCCCTATCATGGTGACCCCTACGGCAGGCGTCCCGGATTCAGGATTATAGGGCTCAGGTCCCGGACTGACCAATATCTGAGGGGACTTAGGGGGTCCCCTCCATAAAGTCCAAAAATAGGGCAGATCTCTTCCTAGGATCACGTCATAAGGAAGAGTGTTAAGAAGTCCCACCTCATGTTGCACCTGACCGCAAGGTGCTGTGATGGTGACAATCCCCGTGGGATAGTCTCGGCGATCCCCATGTATGCAAACCACCCCCACGGTACGTCCTGTGGCCTTTACTTTAGCCCTCAAGGTGGATCGCACAAGGGTCACTAAGCTTCCGGAATCCAACAATCCTGTAACCGGACATCCATTCACCTGTATTTGGCACAAGTGGGGCTCCGTCTCTGGGGAGACCAGGTCAGCGGTACACACCACCTGAGCATACATTGAACCCCGCCGGGTAACCCCACAATCCATGGGCTCCGTGGTGAGTGGACACTGGGCTTCCATATGTCCCACCCGCTGGCTCCGCCAACATCTAAGAGGGAAGGAAACCCCCTTGACGGGTTGTCGTTTAGGGTACAGAACCTCCCGGACCTCAGGATTGGCGGCCGCGGCCTCAGACGGGATGGTAGGGGACTCCTGCACCGTTGTCAGCGGTGGGTCCTTGGCCCTAGGCTTGGAGGGGCCGGACCGACGGGCGGTACGCAAAGTCTCAGTGTCCCGTATCAAGTCCTGCGTAGCCACATGCCGCTCTACCAGGGACACTAATTGGTCCAGGGTACTCGGGTCACCCTGTCCTACCCACCGTTGAACGGTGACGGGTAAAGTGCGCACAAAACGATCCACTACTACCCTTTCCACCATCTGCGCCGGGCTCAGAGCGTCAGGCTGCAACCACTTTTTTACAAGATGCAATAAGTCATAGGCCTGGGAGCGTACGGGTTTGGCTTCCTCATAGAACCACTGATTTACCCGCTGAGCCCGTACATAGGTATTCACCCCCAACCGTGCCAGTATTTCGGCTTTTAGGGTCACATAGTCAATGGCGTCCTCGGTACAGAGGTCCAGGTACGCTTTTTGGGGTTCCCCCATCAGATAGGGCGACAATACCTCAGCCCACTGGGGGGTCGGCAGCTTTTCCCGCTCGGCCACCCGCTCAAACACCGCCAGGAACGCTTCCACATCATCCCCCGGGGTCATCTTTTGCAACGCTTGTCTCACCGCTTTCCGGACGCTGCCGTCATCACCCGGTCCCGGGGTTGTTGCTGCCGGTCCGGCACGGATCGACTTGGCCAGGAGAACCATCTGTTCTTGATGTCTTTGTTCCTGCAATTGTAAGGCTTGCTGCTGACGTGCATTGGCCTGAACCAGCTGTTCTTGGTGTCTTTGTTCCTGCGATTTCAAGGATTGGAGCAGGTGTGCATTGGTCTGTTGCTGCTGTGCATTAGCCTGTTGTTGCTGTGCATTAGCCTGAGCCAAATGCTTTAGTATGTCCTCCATGGCGTCGCTGGGTTTGGGCCGTAGTATAGCCGCTTGAATCCAGGACATGTGCTACCGGGTCACCAGAAAAGGAAGCTACACCTCACCGGCTGGGATGCCCGCATTCTCCACCATATGTGAGGTAGCACGGTCGGCTGCGCAACAGAAGACACGGGATCCAGGCATTAAGTTTCACAGCACACGGTTTAATGTCCAAACAAAAGTCCACACCAATATACATGTGCCTCTCCAGCAGAGAACTCAGGGAGTTGTGTTCACTCCCTCACACCCGGGACACCTGCCCTTGTTCCTGTTTCCATTTAACCCTTCCTTCAGCCTGTAAGGAAACAGCATTAACCCTAGAGTGGATTTACTTTCTATCATGGAGTGAGCACAACCGGGGCGAGACATACCGGCCGTCATAGATAACCCCGGTCACAGTCTCACAAAATATATATATATATATATATATATATATATATATATATATATATATATATATATATATATATATATATATATATATATATATATATATATATTATATATATGTGTATATATATATATAATATGTGTATATGTATAAATATAAAAAATGTAGTAAAAGATATCAGAAATAAATGAGGTCCTCTCGTCCATATTTGTTTTTATTCTATTCTGTATGTACATATATTTATATTTGTTCTTGTTTGTTATTAGGTTTTCTTTTCTCCATCTCCTTTTCCTTTTGACCAACTGCGGTGTTGTTGTCATCATTCAAGCCAGTGACCTTGGACAGCGAACCCCTTTTAGATGAAGAATTCCCCACCATTTATTTGTATATCTATGCATGTGACATATAAACCTTTCCCCTTTTGACACGTATATCTATATGACATACATTTATACATGTCATATACACTTATGTCTCAATATATGTGCTATATGTATATACCGCATATCCTTTGTTACATGCTAGTATTTCCACACTGTTGGTGATTTCTCTCATTATAATATAATAGTTACCTGGCCCTGATTGTTTTCTATATACTAATGGCTTGTTTTATTAGATTTATAAATTCTAATGACTCATCTACCCTGCCTCCCTCTTGCATTCAGGTAAATCAAATTATGAGCTTTTTTTGCCTATAAACTACTAAGATTCCCACATGTGTCACTTTCCACTTTGAGTATTCATGAAGCTCGTCTGTGGTGACTCGTCCCCCTTCTGAGCCTGGTGTTATGTATACTTGGTGTTGTGTTACACATGTGGTGTCTCATTTGGACTATATTGTCCGCAATAATCAATTTTCGTGTTTTCCTTGGTCTGTCACCAGGGGGGGGCGCGGGCTGTGTAGTGTCCGGTGCGCACCTGGTAGTTACATTTTATATGTAGGCCTGTGTGATCCTCCGGACAGTCTGCACTCCATGCGTCCCTCCTGTTGCCAGGGAGCCGTGACACTGTGCTCCCTCCGGCATGTCTTGAGCATGCGCACTTAGTGCGCTGCACAGGACATCGCTATGCGGCTGCGCGTACATCCTTTACTCCCTTGGCATCCGGCCACGTGATTAATATCACGTGACCGGGTGGCGGACATTCAAAAGGGCGGCGTGATTTCTCAGCACTGCACTCACTCCTCCCGGAAGAAGCGGTATCACACTGCGAAACGGCAGTCGGAGGTTCCCCTCTGGTCTGGCTCCCCTGTACCACCATTGTTACTAGTTAAGCGCTTAGCTGAATTTACTACCCACCTTTTTGATATGGGCCATTTTAATGATTGCTGGCTAGCCATTACATTATACCATATATAGCTCATTTTCACTTGCTATGGGTTTGCTATTAATTACTTTAGCGTCTTACCTGGTCTGTAATTTTATTGGGCTTTTTTTGGTAAAACCCGATTTTATATTGATTTTTCATGACTTTTACAATTGTGGTCTATGGGACGTAGGTATCTATTTCCCTAATCTTGTGCTTGATACGTCCTTTATCTACTGTCTACTATTTATTGATAATCTAATAAAATATTTTTAACTTGCACTAAAACTCCTTGTGCTCTTGTTTGATGAAGGGTAGCATCTTGGTGTGCCAATCTCTGCAGTTGAAAAGCCCCATTAATTCAAAAAGTCACATAACAAACTCTTCAGCTACTTGTGGCTCTCAAACCACAGCCTAGGCATATACACTACGTTATACTATGCATCAGTGATTTATTTTGATATTTTATCACTATAAAACATTACTTAATTTTCAATAATTGAAAAGTGACGTAAACCCAACCACTCCTTCTAATTTGTCTTTACATCCGACTTTTCTTCCGATGGGAGTTCAGACTGAGTTCTAGAACAATAAACGAACATGAGCATTAATTAGCTGCTTCGATGCTCACTCAACATTTCTACATCTTTTGGACGTTTATTTTGTAATGTTCACGAGAAGTCATTAGTTAGAGTTGTTAGTGTTATATTGTGTTCATTTGCACTTAGATAGCTTCAGTGCTAATGTCACATATATTGTTTAATGCTAAGAGCCTGATATTTAAATTATTGTCACTTTAATTGGACTAATTTAAAAGTCATATTTTGAACTGTGTAATCTTGGCACGACGCTGTTAGTGTTGTAACCAAAAACTGTTCTCACTGAACATTTTTTCTGCTTTTCCAAAGACATTAATGTGATTTAAAGATCAATTTAAAGTTAAATAGTTGCTTCACTTTCCTGTTAACTCTGCTAATATTTTACATTTCTTCTCACTGTTCAGATGCTGCTGGCTAATAAAATAATGTGGGAAATTTAATGACTTGTTCAATCCATTGTCTCCAAATCTTATTCCGCAGGACAAATTGCATCCAACTGACAGGGTAGTGTGAATTTCTGGATTAAAAGGCAATTCTTGACAAATCTCTAATTGTCAGCCTTTCTATCACGTGATTTTATAGTGTTGACAGCCCTCGTCTTTGCAACACATTGATGTATTATAAATGTTTAATACGGTAAAAGTCAAGTAAAACAGACTCCCCCCCCCCCCCCCCCCCCCCCCCCCCTGCTGAATCTGTAATGGCCAGCAGTTTTACTGACCTTAATTACTATAAAAACCCCTAGCTTTATTTATTGGAACTCCTTAGTCATAAGGCTCCTGTAACAATTTTTCTTCCATATGGCAAAATACATCTGAGACAACATTAATGATTACATTGCCAGGTTAATCCTATTAAGCGCTGTATTCTGTAGTGATGAGTGAGCATGTTCAGCACTGCTAATTAATCGATCGTGCATTGGGATGCTCGGCAAGATAAATACTCAGACAAGTACCAGGGGTGCTCAAACACTATGCTTGAGTCCGCGCCTCTTATGTTTCGCGGCTGTTTTTAAGCCACAATTCTTGCAGAGGATTGCCTGCCATACACACTAATGCTGTAGGCCTTTTTAAGCTTTTTAAAGGAGGGTATGATTAATAGAAAAGGGATCACCTTAACATTCCAAATATGTGAACGTGATTAAAGCAAGAAAAAGTTATGCACAACAAAAAGGAAATCGCCTTAAAATATACTTAGTGATTGCAAGCTAACACAAACCATTTAAAACAATTGAAAGGCACTAAAAAGTGACCTTGTAACCGTCTAAAGGTACCGTCACACTAAGCAACATTGCTGCTGAGGCACAACTTGCTAGCGATGTTGCTGTGTGTGACATCCAGCAACAACCTGGACCCTGCTGTGAGGTTGTTGG
Organism: Anomaloglossus baeobatrachus; assembly: GCF_048569485.1. Taxonomy (NCBI): domain Eukaryota; kingdom Metazoa; phylum Chordata; class Amphibia; order Anura; family Aromobatidae; genus Anomaloglossus; species Anomaloglossus baeobatrachus. The sequence goes on from NC_134358.1 coordinate 174,493,137, forward strand.
TTGTTGCTGAATGTCCTGGACCATTTTTTTTTAGTTGTTGCTCTCCCGCTGTGAAGCACACATCGCTGTGTGTGACAGCGACAGAGCAACAACTAAATATGCAGGCAGCAGGAGCTGGCTTCTGTGGACGCTGGTAAGCACGGTAAACATCAGGTAACCAAGAAGCCCTTCCCTTGGTTACCCAATATTTACCTTCGTTACCAGCGTCCGCCGCTCTCACGCTGTCAGTGTCGGCTCCCTGCTCACTGCACACATAGCCAGACTACACATCGGGTAATTAACCCGATGTGTACTGTGGCTAGGAGTGCAGGGAACAGGGAGCCGGCACTGGCAGTGTGAGAGCGGCGAACGCTGGTAACGAAGGTAAATATTGGGTAACCAAGGGAAGGGCTTCTTGGTTACCCAATGTTTACCGTGGTTACCAGCATCCACAGAAGCCGGCTCCCTGCTGCCTGCACACGTAGCAGAGTACACATCGGGTAATTAACCCGATGTGCACTGTGGCTAGGTGTGCAGGAAGCCAGCGCTAAGCGGCGTGCGCTGGTAACCAAGGTAAATATCGGGTTGGTTACCCGATATTTACCTTAGTTACCAAGCGCAGCATGCTTCCACATGTAGCGATGCTCCAGTGATCCCTGTCAGGTCAGGTTGCTGGTGGGATCGTTGGAGCATCGCTTAGGAGGTCGCTGGTGAGATGTCACACTAACAACCTGATAGGGATCTCTGGTAAGTTGCATCGTTGTTGGGATCGCTGGTAAGTTGTTTAGTGTGACTGCGCCTTAAGTCCGGATAGGAAGTTTGTTACCCACATCTGCATACATCTGTAAACCTCTGATCTGAACATGGACATCTAATATTAGTAGATAAATGAACTCGTTCTATTGTATACTCTACAGCATTTGAGTCTTGCGTACAATTGTAACATATTAGATTAGAAATGAATACGACCATTAGTACATGCAATGCGGTAGAACATGAATAAAGAGATGTATATGAAATAATCTAAGGCGTACTTTGCACGTTGCGACATCGCTACTACGATCTCGTCGGGGTCAAATTGAAAGTGACGCACATCCGGCGCCGGTAACGACGTCGCAATGTGTAAAGCCTAGAAGCACCGATAAATGATCGCAAAAGCGTCGAAAATCGGTGATCTGTGTAGTGTCGGTCATTTCCATAATTTAGCTGCAGCGACAGGTACTATGTTGTTCCTCATTCCTGCGGCAGTACACATCGCTGTGTATGAAGCCGCAGGAGCGAGGAACATCTCCCTTCATTGCAGGCAGGATGCAGGTAAGAAGGAGGTGGGCGGGATGTTCCCTATTGGCTGCCTGCCGTGTGACGTCGCTGTGATGCCGCACGACCCGCCCCCTCAGGAAGGAGGCGGGTCGCCGGCCAGAGCGACGTTGCAGGGCAGGTATCACAAGAGATCGTATCTGCGACGGGGGCCGCGACTATTGCGCTCGGCATTGCTACAATCAGCTAGTGATGTCGCAGCGTGCAAAGTACCCCTAAAACTGAGATATGTTAGAATAATATCCAATAGAAAATGAAACAAAGAAGCACTAGATCTGTGTGTGTATATAGGTTACCAATACACAAAAATAAGGCTGGGGGGTCACACAAAGGTATCCACGAGAGAAGAACGATTTGTTTCTCACTTGTCATTTGTGTGCTATTCTTTTTTTTTTTTTTCTTTTCTCAGTAGCCATTATTCATTTACAGAACAATTTACAGTGTTCTGTGCTACAGAAAAGTAATGTAAACATAAAAATTGACGTCACTAGAATGGTTGTGGAATGTGCTGTCCTTGTGGCTTCCGTGTTTGTTTGTTTTTTTTTTTGTTTTTTTTTCCTCACCCATTGCCATGTATTGGCGAGTCTGGTACCATCCTGCAACCTTTTTCTCATCCAGAAAAAAAACTAACCATCTCCTCCAATTAACTACCATTAGTCAGAGTGCAATGCTTTTCTCGCATTGCACGCGTCCGATTAATATGCTCATGTGAGCGAGACCTAAAGATGAAGAAAAAAAATTAAAAAATGCCATACTGGGGAAAAAAATCATGCGACAGTAGCAGATGGCGTGCAACCTCACGCATATTGTCACCGCACGCATATCTTAATTCCTCTAGTGAGATTCAAGCTGTGGAGGCAGCCGCCATTACACGTGGATATGAATAAAGGAAGCGATGCAGGCGTCTGTGTCGCACTTGCGCACTGATAAATGAACATTTATTGATTACTCATTAGAGCATATAGACAAAAAGGCTTCAACAAAATGCCTGATGTGACGCTTCCACACTGATAAATAGACATACTGATCATTCACTAGAGCACATAGAAAAAGGCTTCATCAACATGCCGAATATAATGCAAGGGGACTGACTGCCAAAAAGTCACGGGCACTAATGTTTAATAGCAAATATTATATGCAGCACACTCTGAATAAGTGCAGAGCCTGAGCAAAGTTAATTTCACACAGCTATCTTAAAGAATAACTAACTTTTTTAAGTGTGTGTTTGTATATAACATATATATACAATATATATTGTTTGTATATAATATACAGTCTGTGTATGTATATATGTGTGTATGTATATATGTGTGTGTGTGTGTGTATATGTATGTATATGATGTGTGTGTATATGTATGGATATGATGTGTGTGTGTATGTATGTATATATGTATATGTATGTGTATATATAATATACATATATATGTGTGTGTATATGTGAGTGTATATGTGTATGTATGTATATATATATATATATATATATATATATATATATATATATATATATATATATATATATATATATATATATATATGTATATGTGTGTGTATATATAATATACGTGTGTGTGTGTGTGTATATAATTTTATATAGTTAGTGTGTGTATATGTATATAAAATATATACATACACTAATTAAAGTTAGTGTGAAGAGAAGCTGGGATTTGGAGCACTTTGTTCGAAAAATATAACTCTTATAAAATAGGGGTAGCATTAACATTAATGCTAGTTTTGGTGCCTCGAGTCCTAACCATACTAGTGTACATTTAAAAGAGGCATTTGGGTCAAGTGAATGGGAAATGGCAAACTAGACTCGTAATATGGTAACAATTTTGGTTATTATTACAATATTATTATACATATTACACAAATTTTGCTGCTAATGATCACATAACTACCTTCTTTCTTACAGAATGTGACCACTATATTAAACTAATGACTGGCTTATTAGGAGCATATTTAATATAACTTTCTGTGCTACATCAATGCTATTAAGATTTCAGTGCTTGTAAGGCATAAACAAAAGAAATCTTGTAATTGGATAGACATTTGTCTCAATAAGCTCTGCTGGGTGCACACTCTTAATTTTCTTCTCGCTGTGATGAAGATACTTCCGATTATCTCGACAGCCATGCAAAATACAAATAAAGAGTGATGGCCGTATACTCTTCAGTGGTATGATCTAAACTCGGATTCACAAGACAGGAGAGATGTTAAAGAAAATGGCTTTGTGAAATGAGTCAATATTACAGGCCATTTCACATCATTGTTAGCTCTGTTCTTGATTGAGGGGATAGAAATTGAATGTTTGATGAAACAAAATGACCTTTCAGATGGAGTGAAAGTGTTTAGTAGAAAATAACAGCAATATTTTATAAGAAAAATATTACTTCTGCCTGTGAGCTAAAGAGCATAAGTGATTTGGTAAAATGTCTGAAAACTAAGGTTGAATACAGATGCAATAATGCATTGATGCCAAATATTTTGTACCATGAATGGAATAGGATGAGAATGTAAAGTGGGAAAACCTACCAAAGAAATTACACTTTTCAAAATCACAATCATACACTTGACTATTTAAGGTTTTATTAATAAATATTTCTTAAAGCAAAAATAAATAAAAAAAAATATATATTTTATTTATATATATAATATATACATATATATATATATATATATATATATATATATATACAAAAATATAAACACAGTACTTTTGTATTTTTGTATTTATTCCTGTTTGTCATGAGCCGAACTCAAAGATCTAAAACTTTTTCACTTACAAAATGGTTCATAAATTTTGTCTAAATCTGTGTTGGGCCTCCTTCAGACGTCATTGATCCTGGCACATATTTTACTGTTTTTTTTTTTTTTTTTTTTTCCCCCTACCAGAATCATGTACAAACGCAGACCCATTAAAATTAATGGGTCTGCACGCACATCAGTGATTATTTTCTGGCATCACTGATGTCCCAAGGAGGACACTATGATGGGATCCATGAAACACGTACCAGAAGAATCACATATATATATATGATTTTAAAAAGCTTTTTAAACTCCTTTTCCACCGCTGCTGTCTCGAACCGCTGCTGTCTCCTGTTTCCAGGTCAGCTAATTAATCTCATGCATATGCAGTTACGCACTGCACAGTCGAACTGGAAGTAGCTGCAACAGGCACAGCGGCCAGACACAGGAGAGCAGGATACTTCAGCACCATGGACAGCTGGAGCATGGACAGGTGAGTAGATCTCCTTGTAGTATCACGGATAGCAGACCGAGATCACAAGTGTGCCAAAATCACGGCACATGGAGGGACATGCGTACCTTTTAACACATCAGTGAGAAAAAAGTTCTGTTTTTCACTGATCTGTGAAAGAGGCCTTAGAGAGCACTTCTCCTTTGGTGCGATAATGCATCCACCGCACAGGTGTGGCATATCAAGATGCTGATTAGACAGCATTATTATTGCATAGGTGTGCTTCAGGCTGGCTGCAATTAAAAGGCCACTCTAAAATGTGCGGTTTTATAAGGCCAGTTTCACACACCCTTCTTTTTGCCGGTTTCGCGGATCCGGCGCGCTCCCGTACAGTGAATACAGTACAATGACAGCGCTGTAACTTCCGGGTCACATGCGCCGGTCACATGACAGCACGTGACTGGCGCTTGTTGCGCTGTCATTGTACTGTATTCACTGTACGGGAGCGCGCCGAATCCGTGAAACCGGCAAAAAGAAGGATGTGTGAAACTGGCCTTACACAGCACAATGCCACTGATGTCATATGTTTTGAGGGAGCATGCAATTGGCATGTTGACTGCAGGAATGTCACAGCCATTACCCGTGAATTGAATATTTATTTCTCTACCATAAGCCATCTCCAAAGGTGTTTCAAAGCATTTGGCAGTACATCCAACAGCCTCACAACTACAGACCATGTGTAACCACTCCAGCCCAGGATCTCCACATCCAGCATCTTCACCTATAAGATCATTGCCTACACTGTGAGTTCCCCATGTAGTCGATTTGAACATGTTTTGAGCTCTGTAACATAAACCTTCCTTTATATTATCCAAATTACTTTCACCTTAGGGGAAACAGATGTTAACCACACACTGAAGTGTCAAACTTTTAGGGCTACCCAAATTGTACAAATGGTCTAAAAAAATTTTACTTTTTTTGAGGAAACAGATGAATGCATTGCAATTGTGTAGGGACAGCTGGTACAAACAGAGAAAGCGTGTGTGTGTGTGTGTTTAATTTTTTTTACAGTCAAGTGTTCAATTATCCCTGTTTGGGGGGCTTCAGACAACTTTGCACTTGCTAAATGAGGAAGAGGGAATTTTTTTTTTTTTTTTTTAAAGTCATCTAAAATTTATCCTTTTTGAAAAGGAGATCCTGGACAACCCCTTTTTAAAGAAGTTTGGATAATTTTCAACAATTTTTGATTTTTCTCACAACAATAATTAAGGTGGTACTGGGAAAATTCAACTCAGATGCAGCCACAATAACGTTTAATTTCACCCAAAATTAGAAAGAAGGTGCTCTTGTTGTAATAAAAAAAAAATATGATATATTCTATTTTTTTTTTTTTTTTTTACATTTTGTGCCCAAACCTGGCAGAGATAAGTAATGGAGGCAAGATATATTCCATTGACCCTGAGCGCACACCATTCTTTCTCAAAAGGCAATACAATCTAGGTGTTCTGGCATCAATTGTGAAGAACTTGGACATATTGAAATACAATTTCCATGTAATTGGATGACTGAATGCATGTTTCTTGGGCACAATTTGAGAGCTGACGATGCAATGGAGGAAGTGTATGAAATTCAGCAAGTGGAGATAATGATGTGGCTGTTGACAACAAGGCACTATTTGCAGGTACATACCATAAGGAGGAGGACAGCTTGAGGCTTGCAAACCTTGCTGGTCAGTTTTCTTTCTCAAGAGGAACAGGTGATATCATTTCATGTGCTGATGGAATTATGCAGTTCCTATTCAATGTGTGCCAGGATGTACTTGGTTATTTTCCAATAGCACAAACTGCACAATGCAAAAGATTGGTTCTTTGGCAATGTACAAGTCTCCACTAGTGATGAGCGAGTACTAAAAAGCTCGGGTGCTCGAGGCTCGGGCCGAGCATCCCAAGATACTCGTGGACTCGGCCCGAGCACCGAGCCCAATGTTATCCTATGGGAGACCCGAGTGTTTTTATGAAATGACCCCCGGCAGCATGTAGAAACCCTAAAAATGTCACAAAAGTCTCAGAAGAGTGCTCAAATGACATGGCAACAGCATGGGGAAGACCCCTTGAAGCATTTATCACTCAAAAGTCACAGCTGTGAACAATTTTGTCCGCGTTTTACGCCATTTTTACGGACTCACCAGAAAACCTTCCAAAATGACACCAAAATGAATTTTCATGGCAGAAATGTTAAGGGCACATACCCAATAGTGAGATAGAGCTGGTGTATGTTACTTTTTGAGATTAATACATGAAAGATTTTACGTAAAACATTGTGTGGCACTCCGATGTCCCTGAGAATAGACGTACATGAAGGCCTCTTGAGTCTAATGTGCCCATTTTGAGGAAGTGAGTCTTTGTAGTATTTTCCTTTGCCAGGGCAGTCCAAAATTGTGAGGTTCACCAATGCCCCTACATACAGACGTGCATGAGGGCCTGTAAACCTGAAGTGCCTATTGTAAGGAAGTGGGTCTATTGTAGTATAGCCCTTTGGCAGGGCAGCCAAAAATTGGGAGGCTCCACGTTGTCCCTGGATAGAGACGTGCATGAGGGCCTGTAAACCTGAAGTGCCCATTGTAAGGAAGTGGGTGTATTGTAGTATAGCCCTTTGGCAGGGCAGCCAAAAATTGGGAGGCTCCACGTTGTCCCTGGATAGAGACGTGCATGAGGGCCTGTAAACCTGAAGTGCCCATTGTAAGGAAGTGGGTGTATTGTAGTATAGCTCTTTGGCAGGGCAGCCAAAAATTGGGAGGCTCCACGTTGTCCCTGGATAGAGACGTGCATGAGGGCCTGTAAACCAGAAGTGTCCATTGTCAGGAAGTGGGTGTATTGTAGTATAGCCCTTTGGCAGGGCAGCCAAAAATTGGGAGGCTCCACGTTGTCCCTGGATAGAGACGTGCATGAGGGCCTCAAAACATTGTTCCCATTGCAAAGGAGCGGGTCTCCTGTCGTTGTAATGTCCATTCTGAAAGAATGGGCGAAAAAATTTACCACTGGGGGTATACCTGAAACAAAGGCCTAACTATTGTAACGGTCATCATGGTGGCGCATGAGGAGAAGGAGGAGCAGTCCAGCGATTATCCAAAGTCCAGAAGTGTGTACCCATGGGTGAGTGGAGGTACATGGCAAATTCCCGTTTCAAACTTTAAATTCCGCTCTCATTTGCTGGTGGTGTGAAGTCTGGCCCAATCCAACCCTTGTTCATCTTGATCAGAGTCAGCCTGTCAGCATTTTCAGTTGACAGGCGGGTGCGTTTATCTGTAATGATTCCACCTGCGGCACTAAAAACACGCTCTGACAAAATGCTAGCGGCAGGGCAGGCCAGGACTTCCAAGGCGTAGAGAGCCAATTCATGCCACGTGTCCACCTTGGATACCCAATAATTGTAAGGCACAGAGGAATGTCGGAGTACAGTTGTTCGATCTGCAAGGTACTCCTTGAGCATCTGGGCAAACTTAGGATTTCTTGTGGCACTACCCCGAACCTCAGGGGCTGTGGTACGTGAGGGGCTGAGAAAACTGTCCCACATCTTAAAGACCGTTCCCCTACCTCTGGCGGATTGGACTTGTGCCTCTCTCAGCTGTACGCCTTGGTTGTCCACTGATTCCTGACCTATGCCGCTAGCGTTTTGTGAGGGGAATGCTTTGCCTACTTCCGTGACTATGGCCTTCCGGAACTGCTGCATTTTGGTTGACCTCTCCGCCTCGGGAATAAGAGACATAAAGTTCTCCTTGTAGCGTGGGTCTAACAGTGTTACCAACCAGTAATGATTGTCGGCGCCAAGATGTTCTTAACGCGAGGGTCACGAGACAGGCAGCTTACCATAAAGTCAGCCATGTGCGCCAGACTCTTAACAGCCATCACTTCAGTATCCTGACCAACACGATGACTGAACATGCTGTCCTCCTCCTTCTCCTCCTCATCTACCCTGTCCTCTGGCCAGCCACGCTGAACCGAGGATATGACTGGTGTGCATGTCATATCCTCAATTTGGCCGGAGAGTTGCTCCATGTCTTCATCCTCCTCCTCGTCATAGTCCTCCACTGCACGTTGTGATGAGACGAGGCTGGGCTGTGTGTTATCACCCACACCGACTACTGTTTCTTGCTGCAACTCATCGCGCTCCGCCTGCAATGCATCATGTTTGTTTTTGAGCAGAGACCATTTTATAAGGCAGAGGTGCGGTATGGTGACGCTAATAATGGCGTCATCACCGCTCACCATCTTGGTGGAGTCCTCAAAGTTTTGGAGGATGGTACATAGGTCGGACATCCATCTCCACTCCTCAGGTGTTGTGTGGAGTTTGACCCATTTCCTGACGGCTTAGGTGATGCAGGTACTCAACAACTGCCCTCTTCTGCTCACATATCCTGACCAACATGTGCAGAGTTGAATTCCAACACGTGGGGACATCACACACCAGTCTGTGAGCCGGAAGATGCAAACGGCGCTGAAAGCCGGCAAGGCCGGCTGAAGCAGTAGGTGACTTTCGAAAATGTGCAGACAGGCGGCGAACTTTTACCAGCAGATCAGACAGCTCTGGGTATGACTTTAGAAACCGCTGAACCACGAGGTTGAGCACATGGGCCACGCATGGAACATGTGTCAGCTGACCTCGCCTCAAAGCCGCCACCAGGTTCCGGCCATTGTCGCACACGACCTTTCCTGGCTTTAGGTTCAGAGGTGTGAGCCAGTGATCTGCCTGCTGTTTCAGAGCTGTCCACACCTCTTCTGCATTGTGGGGTTTGTCACCTATGCAGATTAGCTTCAGCACAGCCTGTTGCCGCTTCGCCGAGGCAGTGCTGCAGTGCTTCCAGCTTGGGACTGGTGTGGAGGGTAAAGTGGATGAGGATGCGCAGGAGGAGGAGGAGGCTGAGGAGCATGACATTCCGGAGCTGTAGAGTGTGGGTGAAACCCTGACTGAGGTAGGGCCTGCAATCCTTGGTGTGGGAAGGACGTGTTCCGTCCCTCGCTCAGACTGGGTCCCAGCTTCCACAATATTAACCCAGTGTGCCGTCAACGAGATGTAGCGGCCTTGCCCACAAGCACTTGTCCACGTGTCTGTGGTTAGGTGGACTTTGGGTGAAACAGCGTTGTTCAGGGCACGTGTGATGTTTTGTGACACGTGGTTATGCAACGCGGGGACGGCACACCGGGAGAAATAGTGGCGGCTGGGGACCGAGTAACGTGGGACAGCTGCCGCCATCAGGTCGCGGAATGCTTCTGTCTCCACCAGCCTAAAAGGCAACATTTCCAGCGCAAGCAGTCGCGAAATGTTAGCATTTAGAACTGTGGCATGTGTGGCGTTGGCAGTGTATTTGCGACTGCGTTCAAAGGTTTGCTGAATGGATAACTGAACGCTGCGCTGGGACAAGGACGTGCTTGATGATGGTGTTATTTCTGCATAGGCAACTGCAGGTGCAGGACCGGAGGAGGCTTGTTCGCAGGCAGCATGGACAGGGGATTGGCTCGCATGCACAACAAGCGAAGACGTAGCAGTGACATCAGCAAGCACTGCTCCTCGACTCTGTTGTACTTCCCACAAAGTCGGGTGCTTGGCTGACATGTGCCTGATCATGCTGGTGGTGGTCAGGCTGCTAGTTTTGGTACCCCTACTGATGCTGGCATGGCAGGTGTTGCAAATGGCCTTTTTAGAATCATCTGGAGCCAACTTAAAAAACTGCCAGACTCGGGAAGACCTAACATATATACAGGCACCTTGTGTCGTGTTGTTGTTCCGGGGAACGGTTGCCTGACTTCTGCCTGGAGCCACCACCCTGCTTCTTACTGCCTGTTGGGATGCTACGCCTCCCTCCCCCTGTGCACTGCTGTCCTCGCTCTGCATATCCTCCTGCCAGGTTGGGTCAGTTACTGGATCATCCACCACGTCGTCTTCCTCTTCCGCACCCTGCTCCTCCTCCTGACTTCCTGACAATTGTGTCTCACATCGTCCACCCCTTGTTGAGACACGTTGCCAACTTCGTGAGAATGTGGCTGCTCAAATATTTCGGCATCTGTACATACGATCTCCTCATGACCCACTTCAACATGAGCTGGCGAGAGGCCAGAATGTGCGAATGGAAACGTGAACAGCTCTTCCGAGTGTCCAAGTGTGGGATCAGTAATGTCCGAGGACGTGTACTCAGCCTTGTGGTAGGAAGGAGGATCAGGTTCTGAAATGTGCGGTGCAGTATCACGGCTACTGACACTTGACCGTGTGGAAGACAGAGTGTTTGTGGTGGTGCCAATCTGACTGGAAGCATTATCCGCTATCCAACTAACAACCTGTTGACACTGGTCTTGGTTCAAGAGCGGTGTACTGCTGCGGTCCCCAAGAATTTGGGACAGGACGTGCGAGCGACTAGATGTGGCCCTTTGTTGTGGCGAAATTAGAGCTTGCCCACGACCTCGGCCTCTGCCTGCACCACCATCACGTCCACTTCCTTGTTCCTTGCCAACGCCCTTGCGCATTTTGCAATTCTGTGCTGACGTGTATTCACTAGACTTGTGCGTTATATATTAGTTTGTGAAAAACACACACAAGTGCACCTGTACGCTGCCACCGACAGGCACACACGTGCGGTTTTTAAATGCAAGCACGGACGCACTAAGAACCTAACAGGTTTTTAGGAGCGACAATTACTGAGAAGTCTGACACTATCTGGACTGTTTTAGACTGTGTACACCAGCCCCAGATATGATGAAGGCTGGTATACGGTCACCACTAGGAATGGCTATATACCCTGCCTGCCTGCCTGTATACTGCAACAATAGTCCTGACAAAGACTCTTCTGGTCACTAGCCTGTATTCCGACCTGGCTATACCCTGCCTGTATACAGCAACAATAGTCCTGAGAAGGACTCTGCTACTGTACTCCGACCTGGCTATACCCTGCCTGCCTGTATACAACTATAATAGTCCTAAGAAGGACTTCTGGTCACACTGTTTGCAGCCCTGCTCCGGAACGAACTATAAAGGGCCGCAAACCTTTCCCTGAAGCAGCAACACTCTCCCTGCACTCACTGTCTGGATGGCTGTGAGCAGAGCACAGCGCGCCCGCCGGTATAAAGGCTCGGTCACGCTGTGCAGGCCGGCCAATCACTGCAATTCCACAACTAACAGGGCTGTGGCATTGCAGTGGTCTGCCAGCCAATCCCTGCATGAGGGCTGGCTCTCAAAAGAGCGCCAACATGCTGGGATGAAGACCACGAGTACAGCACGAGTATCGCGAGATTACTCGGTCCCCGCCGAGTAGCCCGAGTACAGTGATACTCGTGCGAGTACCGAGTAGTAACAAGCATACTTGCTCATCACTAGTCTCCACCACTGTTGTACCAACACCACGTGTAGCATTACCTGCTCCAGATCTGACTGCAGGAAAAGGTCATTTCACCACAGAGGATGCTTTTAAGGCTACATTCACATGACCATTCAGTTTTTTGCGGTCCGCAAAACACAGTCCGTTTTTTTTTTTTCATGCATCCGTTCCGTTCTGTATGCGGGCCGTGTGTCATCCGTGTGCCATATATATATATATATATATAATATATAATTATTAATTTTTTTTTTTTTTTTTTTCTGCGGACCGCAAAACATGGAAGCAGCTAGATCAGGGGTCTCAAACACGCGGGCCGCATGCTGCCCTTCAGGTGGCTTCTTGCGGCCCGCTGGCCCGGTAAAGATGGCGACCGGTGCAAGAGGCCGCAGCCTCCAGCTATCTATTTCACTTTACAGTTTTGCCTTTGCCGAGCACAGTAAAGTTCTCGCTGCAAAACACAATAACAGCCGCCTGCCAATCAGAGGCAAGCACCTGCTCCATATGACCTCAGATGCTTACCTGTGATTGGCCAGTGGCTGTTGTGCAGTGAGAACTGCTCTGAGTGCTCTGCACGCGCCGGCAGAAAGTTCAGCAGTGACAGGCAGGAGCTGTGATCATTATCGGGTCCACATGCCTGCGTGCTGCTGAGCTGACGGAGGATAGGTGAGTAGAATGTTTGTGTGTGTGTGTGTTTCTGTGTGTTTCTGCCGCTGGCTGAGCCTGCAGAGGGTGGGTGTGTGTGTGTGTGTGTGTGTGTGTGTGTGTGTCAGCTGAGGCTGCACAGGGTGTGTGTGTGTTAGCTGAGGCTGCACAGGGTGTGTGTGTGTGTGTGTGTGTGTGTGTGTGTTAGCTGAGGCTGCACAGGGTGTGTGTGTCTGTTAGCTGAGGCTGCACAGGGTGTGTGTGTCTGTTAGCTGAGGCTGCACAGGGTGTGTGTGTGTGTGTGTGTGTGTGTGTGTGTGTGTGTGTGTGTGTGTGAGCTGAGGCTGCACAGGGTGTGTGTGGGTGTGTGTGTGTGTGTGAGCTGAGGCTGCACAGTGTATGTGTGTATGTGTTAGCTGAGGCTGCACAGGGTGTGTGTGTGTGTGTGTGTGTGTGTGTCAGCTGAGGCTGCACAGGGGGTGTGTGTGTGTGTTAGCTGAGGCTGCACAGGGTTTGTGTGTGTGTATGTCTGTTAGCTGAGGCTGCACAGGGTTTGTGTGTGTGTGTGTGTGTGTGTGTGTGTGTTTACTACAAGAAGACATGCATGGGGCACATTAATACAAGAAAGGGACCTGCATGAAGCACATTACTATAGGAAGGGGACCTGCATATGGGGCACATTACCACAAGAAGGGGACCTGCATGGGGGCACATTATTATAAGAAGGGGACCTGCATGGGGCACATTGCTACAAGGGGGCAAGGATGCGCACATTTTTACAGAATGGGGAACAGGATGGGGCACATTACTACAAGATGTTGGCCAAAATTACTATGCAGTGCTTATTGTAAATAAAACTGTATTACTTACAAAAAAAATGTGTGTGTTATGTATATGGTACCACTACCAATGTCACTTTGTCCTGAAAAGAATGTGGCCCCTCAAATTATTTTTTTTTGTGTGTGGCCCATACACCCAACTGAGTTTGAGACCCCTGAGCTAGATAGATAGAGATAAATAGATGGATAGATAGAGAGAGGGATAGCTAGATAATAGATGAGAAAGACATATAATGTCCCAGCATTTTGTAATCTTGCACCCTTTAGGGTCTTTCATGTGGCACTAAAGGGTGCTTAGCCTTGTATTTAGACCAAAAAATAAATAAATTATTAAAAAAAACCGAAGTGAGGTCCCCCTATATTATTATTATTATTATTATTATTATTATTATTATTATTATTATTATTATATATATATTTTTTTTTTTTTTGTAGCCAGCTCGGGTAAAGCAGATGGCTACAGCCTGCAGATCACAGCTGGCAGCTTCACCTTGGCTGGTAATCCATAAGAGGGCACCCCACGCTGTTGTTTTAAATTTTAAATAAATTTAAAACAAAAAATGTCGGGTCACCCCCTCCCCCAAATTGGATCACCAGTCAAGGTAAAGCGGAAGCTGTGGTCTGGTATTCACAGACTAGGGAGGTCCGCGCGGTTCTTGGACCCTCCCCAGCCTAAGGATAGCAGGTCGCAGTCGCCTCAGAAGTGGCGCATCCATTTAGATGTGCCAATCCTGGTGCTTTTCCCCAACTCGTCCCGATGCCCTGGTGCGGTGGTAAACTGGGTAATCACTAATTTATTGAAAAGACAAAACAAATCCGGGTCTGGCATAATCCAATAAGGGGGTCCCTCGATGATCCATACCATACTCTCTGTCCCAGTCAATGAAGAACAGAATATTCCCCCATAGACTGGGAGAGCAGTGCAGTGATCTGAGCTAACATCATGAGGTCAGCCCAGGTCACTGCAGGGCATGACTAGCGCTGACTTCAGGAGGTTAGCGAGGTACATTACCTGCGGTGATGGAAACCGCTGCACTCCTGACATAAGTACTGCTCACGGAGTTCTATGCCCGCTGCATTCTCAGATCACCTCTCACGATTGGCCTGTGACGTTACCACTAGTCAGTCTCGGGCTGGCCACGAGAGGTGATGTGAGAATGCAGCTGTCGGTGACGAGCGCTGACGTCAGGAGGGCAGGACTTCATCACCGCAGGTAATGAACTTTACTAACTTCCAGACGGCAACACTCATCATTCCCGCCGCTGCTTGCACTGCAGTGCGGGCAGATGCTGACACACTGCAGTGCGAGCAGCTGCGGGGCTAGTGGGGGAGCGGACACAGACTGTACGGGCACCAGGCGGAGGTCACACGGAAGTGCTTCCGTGCGGCTTACAGGTATTTTGCGGGCCCATTGACTTGTGTTAAGTTACGGTCCATTTTTACGGAACAGAATAGGACATGTTCCATAATAACGAAATGGACATATGGCATCCGATGTGCTCTCCCCCCCCCCACATCTGTCTGAATTCCGGTCCAAGCTTTTCCCTGGATTGGAGTGCTACTAGCATGGACCGTGTCCTTACCATATTGGGTTCACAGAACCTGCAACACAGATTGGAAATGGATTCATGTACATCACCTTTGGCACCATATCTTCCAAAAACAAAGGCTAACTGTTCATGGCCTTCCAAAATTTCAACTGGGAGAAGTTTTTCTGGTGTAGTGTGTTTTCTTAGCCTCCAGGGGACTGTGGGTTGTAGGACTGCATGAACCGAATTAAAAACAAAGTTCTTGACGCTTTTATTTTATTTTTATTTATTTTTTTTCTCCCTTTCCTTCCAAGAGCCATTAACGCTTTTATTTTTCATCAATATAGCTGTATGGAAGCCTTTTATTGAAGTTGTACTTTTGAATTAAACCAGAAATTTTACTACATGGTGAGCTGGAAACTGGGAAAAAAAAAACATTCAAAGTGAGATGAAATTGCAAAAAATGTCAATTCCAGAATTTTTGTTTCTTCTTTTTTTTTTTCTTCTTGCCATGTTTTATTATTTTGTGTTTGTTTTTATAGCATTAACGCACAGCAGGTGGGGGATTGAATGTGGGCCACAGAAAGGAACATCGGGGCCAGGTCACTGTAACGTTAAAATAGTATATTGTGTACACCATACAATATTTATTACAAAATACTGAAATATTATTTGTTGTTCATACCCAGATTACCCTTGCTGGTTAATTAAAGTAACTCCTGGAAAAGGATCTATCCTCGGGATTGCCTTAATGTGCTTCTGATATTATCGATCAAACAAGGTGATCCCTTGCCTAAGGAAGTGGAGTTTTAAGGCTCCTTGAAATCCTAAAACTGACCCGTGAACTATCTCACAAAAAAATGACTGTCATCCACATACGTCACATAGTGCATGTTATGTTTCACAAAGGGATTGATGGTGAAATAGACGAATCTCCCAAAAAGATATTTGACAGGCAACAAGCGATAAGGGTCCCCATCATGGTTCACCGCATTGTAGATACCACTTCTCTAGACATTTTAAATGAGTTTCTGTCAAAATGAAATCCAATGCATTCGCCACAATATTGCAGAAAAGATCACTCCTACCCAGGTTAACCAAAATTTCCTTACTGCCTCTATGCCCTGCTGCTGGGGGCTCCTCGTATGTAGACTCTCCATGCCAATAGAAGTTAAGCTGAAATTCTCTTGCCAGTCAATGCTCTCCATCATCCTTAAAAAGTCTCCTGTATCCTTAACATAGTCAACAGAGTCATTGTTATGATATATTAACGAACCGATTCCTGAAATAGTGAGGTGTCCTGGGGGACACTGCATACACTTATGAAATTTTCAGAATGAAGTAAGAGTGGGGTTTTGTAGGGGACTCTGGGAGAATATTCTTCTTTCTTCTTTCTTTCTTCTTCTTCTTTCTTCTTTCTTCGTAATGGGTTGAAAAAACAAATTAGCTAATGAGGCCTCTCCCATAGGGAATTTTCATTGTGGCCATTGTCCATTCTGTAAATTTCACAGCACTTAAAACCCATGAAAAATTGGAACACACACACACACACACACACACACACACACACACACACACACACACACACACACACACACACGCACACTTTTTAGCCACAGATTTTCAATGTTATTCAGATGAGGGGACTGTAAGGTCCATTGTAAACTGTTCAGTGTGTAGTGGCAATTGGGGGGGGGGGGGCATTGCTCTGTGTTTCCTGGAGCCTGTGGAGAGCCGATATGTTTTTTTTTCTCCAGGCTCCCAGGCTCCAGATGTAGCAATGGCGGCATCGTTCTGGGACTTCGTGTAGAGTAAGTCGGATCTACAAGGGTGTTGTGTTTTGGATTAATAAAGAAGGGGTGAAAGAGGGTGTGTGTTTTATTGGAAATAAAAAGAATTTATTTTTTCTGTTTTATTCCTTTTCCCTTACAGGATTAGTGATGGGAGGTGGGTCTCATTGATACCTCCAATGACTAATCTAGGGCTTGATGACCGCTGGCAAATCGCAGTTGTTATTAACTATGATTTGGCACAACACCAGGGTAATCGGGATGAGCTGGGTAAAGCCCAGTACTGTTGCATCTAATTGATGAGACCATTGTGGGCATCTGCAGGCTGCTATTTTTAGCCTGGGGTGGCCAATATCCATGGCTCCTCCCATCCTGATAATACCAGTCCCCCACCTGTCTTCTTTACCATGGCTGGTTATCAAAAAGGGGAAGACCCTACTTTTTTTTTTAAACTATTTTGATACACACGCAAAGCGCACAGGTGAGGGAGGGCTGCAGCCTGCTGCTGTTCTACCTGCACTGGCTATAAAAAATATGGTTGGAGCACACATTGTGGTGTGTGTGTGTTTGGTGTTTTTTTTGGTTTTTTTTTTTAATTTTTTTTTTTCTTTTTACACTGTGATTCAGCAAACTAACTATGACTACAACCAATCACAGATGTGGACACAGGGTGGGGGCGTCTATAGCAGTCTGCAAACCAGTCACAGGCACTGGCAAGAAGGTTGGGGCGGGGAAGCAGTAAGTATTCATGAACTTTAATTAGTGGGCCTGGAAGAGAGTCTGAAAGCAGCATGATCCTCCTGGAAACACTGTATGTATAACTATCCTGCTCTTGCTACCGTATAACTTCTATTTGCAGCCCCCTAGTGCTTACTATGGCGATTTTACAGCCCAGAAATCCATTGATTGTATGAGGTTTGTTGTTTGTGTCAAGTGTGCTTGCTGATCCAGATTATCATTTCTAATCCTCCCCCCACTCCTCCCGTGCTGGTTCAGTTAAACCCAATTATCCATGGGTTTGCTCATTAGGAATGATTGATCTTACCCCCATGCTTAGTTGTTGGCGATATGTTCTTTTCCTGAAATTCAGTGCCCTTTTTTCTCCACACAACTTTGATCATTGTGGCCATTTCTATTTTAAACTTCTACAGGACTTGTTTCCAAAATGCATCAGGCTTGTTAGATCTTCTTTTCATACTTCTGACACTGAATGTTATCTGAATGTTATGGTGAGGACTCAGAGGTTTTCTTTTTATGACTCTTCCATGAAGGCCATATTTGTGCAGGTGTCTCTGAACGTAGTCCAATGTACAGTTATGGTCGCCAAGGAGTGACCATAACAGGAGAATCGAGAGAAAGTAAACAGATTTCCTAAAAGATCAATGTTTTTCCATGGAGTTTATGCTTAGAATTGAGGGTACATACATGGGTAAAGTTTCAAGGTTATGGGAATGCATTTCAACAATAAAATTTATGCAGGGTAAAATTGCAAACATTTACCACAAACTTCACTTATTGTATTGTTGAAGGAACATCTACCAGTGTAAAACTCAATACAACCCAAAAAAAGGATACCATTAAAATACAATATATCGCTTTAGCCTTTGTACACATAAATAAGGTGTTTACTGGAGAACATACAATATTATTATGCTTAAGTTATTTGTACATTCAAAGCGTATGTATCCACTTTTTACAAAACATCATTGTTGCCATTTTTTTATAGACACTTTTCAAGAATATTTATTACCCAAAAATAATATAGAGAGCAGGATTTTTTTTTTTTTTTAAATATTTAACACTTTAATGATGCAATGCCAGATTTTGAGATTTTATTGGGGTATGGGTCCATTAGGACCCTTTTAGAACTAAGAACCACATTTAGGGCTCATGCGCATGTTGCTTATTTTTTTGCGTTTCTGCAGCGTTTTGAGTAGCAGCGTCACATTGTCAAAATGCATGCGTTCTTGTTCCTCAGCAAAGTCTATGAGAATCATGCAAAATCTGTGCGCACGATGCTTGTTGAAACGCAGCGTTTTGATTGTCAAAAATTTGACAAAATCTCTGCATTCAGAAAAGCAGCAAATCACTTATCCACTTATCATCAAAAAAATCCTTTATTTGGAATGAAAGACAAAAATCACCCTTTGTCACCACTTTATTAACCCCTCAAAAACACCTCCAGGTCCGGCGTAATCCAGGCAAGGTCTCATGATGCTTTCAGCTCTGCTACATCGAAAGCTGACAGGAGCGGCCGTAGAACACCGCCGCTCCTGTGAGCTCCATGCAGCAACTGAAGTGAGTCACGCGATCAGCTGTGCTGTCACTGAGGTTACTGGCGGCCACCGCTCTCAGATGGAGGACTGCAGCTGTGGCCGCGAGTAACCTGAGTGAAAGCACAGCTGATCGCGCGGCTCACTGCAGTCACTCAGGGGATTTGCGA